>NW_026876367.1:0-1924 GCF_032173495.1 Musca vetustissima | reverse complement strand
GAATCCTTGAAAAAATATTCTTTAAAAAATCCACGCCTTGTGTGAATCCTTGAAAAAATATTCTTTAAAAAATCCACGCCTTGTGTGAATCCTTGAAAAAATATTCTTTAAAAAATCCACGCCTTGTGTGAATCCTTGAAAAAATATTCTTTAAAAAATCCACGCCTTGTGTGAATCCTTGAAAAAATATTCTTTAAAAAATCCACGCCTTGTGTGAATCCTTGAAAAAATATTCTTTAAAAAATCCACGCCTTGTCTGAATCCTTGAAAAAATATTCTTTAAAAAATCCACGCCTTGTCTGAATCCTTGAAAAAATATTCTTTAAAAAATCCACGCCTTGTCTGAATCCTTGAAAAAATATTCTTTAAAAAATCCACGCCTTGTCTGAATCCTTGAAAAAATATTCTTTAAAAAATCCAATCCTTGAAAAAATATTCTTTAAAAAATCCAATCCCTGAAAAAATATTCTTTAAAAAATCCACGCCTTGTCTGAATCGCTGAAAAATATTCTTTAAAAAATCCACGCCTTGTCTGAATCGCTGAAAAATATTCTTTAAAAAATCCACGCCTTGTCTGAATCCTTGAAAAAATATTCTTTAAAAAATCCACGCCTTGTGTGAATCCTTGAAAAAATATTCTTTAAAAAATCCACGCCTTGTCTGAATCCTTGAAAAAATATTCTTTAAAAAATCCACGCCTTGTGTGAATCCTTGAAAAAATATTCTTTAAAAAATCCACGCCTTGTCTGAATCCTTGAAAAAATATTCTTTAAAAAATCCACGCCTTGTGTGAATCCTTGAAAAAATATTCTTTAAAAAATCCACGCCTTGTGTGAATCCTTGAAAAAATATTCTTTAAAAAATCCACGCCTTGTGTGAATCCTTGAAAAAATATTCTTTAAAAAATCCACGCCTTGTGTGAATCCTTGAAAAAATATTCTTTAAAAAATCCACGCCTTGTGTGAATCCTTGAAAAAATATTCTTTAAAAAATCCACGCCTTGTGTGAATCCTTGAAAAAATATTCTTTAAAAAATCCACGCCTTGTGTGAGGCCCAAAAATATTTCTTAAAAAATCCACGCCTTGTTTGAGAACCAAAAAATATTTTTTTAAAAAATCCACGCCTTGTGTGAATCCTTGAAAAAATATTCTTTAAAAAATCCACGCCTTGTGTGAATCCTTGAAAAAATATTCTTTAAAAAAATCCACGCCTTGTCTGAATCCTTGATAAAAAAAATATTCTTTAAAAAAATCCACGCCTTGTCTGAATCCTTGAAAAAATATTCTTTAAAAAATCCACGCCTTGTGTGAATCCTTGAAAAAATATTCTTTAAAAAATCCACGCCTTGTGTGAATCCTTGAAAAAATATTCTTTAAAAAATCCACGCCTTGTGTGAATCCTTGAAAAAATATTCTTTAAAAAATCCACGCCTTGTGTGAATCCTTGAAAAAATATTCTTTAAAAAATCCACGCCTTGTGTGAATCCTTGAAAAAATATTCTTTAAAAAATCCACGCCTTGTGTGAATCCTTGAAAAAATATTCTTTAAAAAATCCACGCCTTGTGTGAATCCTTGAAAAAATATTCTTTAAAAAATCCACGCCTTGTGTGAATCCTTGAAAAAATATTCTTTAAAAAATCCACGCCTTGTGTGAATCCTTGAAAAAATATTCTTTACGCCTTGTGTGAAAAAAAATATTCTTTAAAAAATCCACGCCTTGTGTGAATCCTTGAAAAAATATTCTTTAAAAAATCCACGCCTTGTCTGAATCCTTGAAAAAATATTCTTTAAAAAATCCACGCCTTGTCTGAATCCTTGAAAAAATATTCTTTAAAAAATCCAATCCTTGAAAAAATATTCTTTAAAAAATCCAATCCCTGAAAAAATATTATTTAAAAAATCCACGCCTTGTCTGAATCCTTG
>NW_026876366.1:0-19274 GCF_032173495.1 Musca vetustissima | reverse complement strand
AACTCGTAATTCACCGATTTATTGGCAATAGTTAGTCTCAGGGTAATCTTGCCGTGTACTGCCGCGGGCTCCCCCGTTGCTGTGCGCAGTCTGACTCCACTAAGTTGCGTTATTTTTCCCTTTACCAGATCTGATCTTATGATGGACTTTGATGCACCGCTTATCACCACTCGCTTATCACCATTGATGTACCCAGTTGTTGTTAGGTTGTGACTTTTCTGTTGTACTATTGCTATGGAGATTGTGGGGCCATCGTCGATGGGAGCCAGTTCATGCCCCGCTGGACTGGCTTGATTTAGTTTAACGGTGACTCATTGGTGGACTGTTGAGCCATTCTTCTACCATCTTTCGTTGGAGGTGGTGAATATTGCACACTTAATCTCAGGGTCTCGTATGCCATTCACAAAGGTTTCGATTTTCATACGGTCCACCAATGGGTGATTCTCTCCTGGATACGCCATTAGCACCAAACGTTCCACCTCAGCTGCAAAGTCTTGTAACGTCTCGTTTGCCCTCTGTACTCTTCCCCTTAATTCCATAAGGTATATGTTTTGTTTATGTTCGCCACCGTACTTACGTTCCAGTGCAGCAATAACATCTTCATAGTTATTCCTAGAAGCGACAGGAATACTCTGTATAACATCAGCAGCACTGCCCTTCAATGCCAGAAGTAGTGCAACCGCTTTGTCGCTGTCTCGAACTGTAACCGCTAAGCCACTGTCTCGAACTGTAACTTGAAAACATTGAATGACGTAGTGCCGTCGAATACAGGAGGTTTGATTTTTAGTGTGTTATCAGGAACTCGCACCGGACCACCTTTAATTTCCAGTTCCGACATTTTCTTCTCCAGATTCGTAAACCTGTGGTCGTGGGCCAGAAATTTCTCATCCACAGACAGAATCTTCTCGTCAACCGACTGCACTTTCTTATCCAACTCTTTAATTTGGACCTCCACGGTTTCCACTCTCCTTCCAATAACTTCTGTAAAGTTCTCGAGTTTCTCGTTCATTCTACAATTCTCTGCCTTGAGTTCATCTAACTTTCTGGAATTCTCTTCGAACATTCGTCTCGAGTTTTCTTCTGACTTTCTGGAATTCTCTTCGAACATTCGTCTCGTGTTTCTGGAATTCTCTTCGAACATTTTAGCCAGCATTTCTCTGAAATCGTCACCCCTGACAGCTACTGACGAGACTTCCCCACCGTTGGATTCGCCCATTTCCGATAAATCCACTTCATCCTTACTGTCAAACTCATATGTATCGATGTTCATACCCCGGCGCTCGAACTCATCCAACAGACGTTTTTGTAGCTCAACCTTGTTGCCAGTAGAGGACAATTCCAATTTATTGAGCTCCTTCTTCAAGTCTTCCACCCGTAGATCCTTAAACTTCATCGTAGTATTATCGTAATCTCACTTCCGACACCAATTGTTACGTTCTTGGATTTTACTTAATCCCGTGTAGACGTTGTTTTATTTCCCGATACAGTTCGTACCAAATAAAACGCGGGTTCTTTCGGATTACGATTATTACAATGATTTTATTCACACAAATTTACTTTGCACTTTAATTTACTCGACGGTTTCAATTCGCGATCTGATTCACAACTGACTAACTGCCTTTCCATTTCCTCTATTTATATGAGCCCTGCCTGTCGCTACAGAAGTTTCTAGACGATCTGGTAACGCCTAGATTACGAACAATCTACCAATGCAACAAACACATACAAACTTACATTGAGTGAACAATAACAACAACACATACAAACTTACATTGAGTGAACAACAACACATACAGACTTACATTGAGTAAACAATAACAACAACATGTATACAGGCGAGGGGGTAACAAAGAAAGAGGAATTAAGCGATCATTAATGATGACGTTTAACAAGAATTGTACGTCGATAACAAAATAGAAAATGAAAGAGGAAATGGAAGGATGTAGAAAAATCTATACAGTAGTTGTTGTTGTGAAGTTATTCAAATAAACTGCGTAGTAGAAATTTACGTTACAATTCAAATTCTTAAATTAACGGAAATAATCTAAATTAACTTAAATCTAAAGTTATATTCGTAACATTATGTTAGTATATGAACTGTTTAGTTTTAAAATGAATTTAAAAATGCTTTAATTTATATTAAGATATATACTGTATAGCTATAAGAAGATAAGTTTTTGGCATGTTGCGATATTTATTGGTCAGATGGCTTTTTCGTGGCAATAAAAATAAATAAGTAAAATAAACTTACTGATCCTCATTACCCACATATACTGGTCCACATTACCCGCCAAGTTATTTTTATTCGCAGTTTAGAAATATAATGAAATAACATTTTTATAGACAAATATATATAATTTTTGACCTGGAATATATTTAGCCAACAAATCTACTATGTTGTGAAAATAATTGGTTTTCAGTTTTTACCGTTGGTACGCCCACAATATCAAAAAAAAAAGAAATGGTGGTCCACATTACCGGAAGTTACTCTACATACGGCAGATTAAATAAATCAAATACGGGAGAACATTTAATAAGGAACAATTTCTCTTTTACCTTTGCCTTCAAAAAGACTGCGACAACTTAGCATTAAAGCTCTTCTCTGCGCTACTTTGCGCGAAGTTTCGGTAAAATACTTCTTGCCCCACATTATATGTTTTAATTCTAGTCCTCAAATTATATGTTTGCTTATTAGATTCATATGCGGCTTTGATATGCTTTCGCAAATCTGTTCTAATAATTTGGAGACTATCGTCTTTGGGCAATTTTGTGGATGGCTCTTCGAGCAGATTCAATTTCCTTAATAGTTCGTACGATGAACCATGAAGCCATAAAGGGCGTGATATGGGGAACAATGTATCGTTTGATGGATTGAATTGCGAAGTGCACAACTTATTGCAGACAAATGTTGGTCCCATTGCTTGTGGTCTTTCTTTAAGTAGGCTCTAATGCCAGGAATAAGGGAGCGATTAACCCTTTCAGAGGCGTTCGATTGGGGACTATATAAGGCGGTATATATATGCTTAATTCCAAACTCGGTGAGGAAGGCATTTAAATCATTTGCACGGAATTGACTTCCGTTATCGCTCACCAAGACCTCGGGAACCCCGTATACGTGAAAAATATGGGTAAGCAAAAAGTCTTTGATGGAAGAAGCAGTAAACTTACGTAACGGGCACAACCAATGAAACTTGGAGAGGTGGTCAAGCACGATGAGTAATCCAATGTTCCCGTTTTTGCTTCTCGGGTATGGACCGAGAATGTCCACATACATACGTTGGAATGGTCGCACTGACTCCGTCAAATTTCCCATTGGGGGCTTCAAAGTTACGTTTGGTGCCTTCGTGGTCTTACATATTTCACAATTCCGTACATAATTGCGAACATCACTTACCATTCCTGGCCAAAAGAAGGTTCTTCTCAACAATTCCAACGTCTTAGCCATTCTGCCATGGGCAGTAACTGGACTATCATGGGCCTTGGAAATAGTTTCGTTCCGAAGCTTGGAAGGAATCCACAACTTCCAAGAATTTACTTCTTGAATTTCTTCGCCCGAGTAATGTTCGGAACGATAATAAATATATTTATCCACAATTTTAATGTCAGGGTATTTACACCGCAGACTCAGAGATTTCTGGAGCTGAAAGTTCTTTATCCGGGATTCTGGAGAGAGCATCTGGGACAATGTGGTCCTTACCCTTCCGGTGGCTAATTGTGAACCTATGGTTGTAATTTAAAGACCCACCTAGCAAGTCGTCCGCTAAGGTCTGGCTGCCGCATTAGCCACAATAAGCTAGAGTGGTCGGTCACCACTTCAAAATCTTGAAGCTCTAAATAACATCTAAATTTCTGGATAGCTTCAAGAGCCGCTAAACACTGTCGCTCTGTAACACTATAGTTACGTTGCGATGTGTTAAGTTTCCTGCTCATGAATGCTATGGGTTTTTCGTTTCCCTCATCATCGAGTTGTACCAGCACAGCACCAATGCCATAATCGCTCGCATCGCAATGTAAATAAAATTTCTTCGAGAAATCGGGATTATTTAACACTGGAGCAGATGTTAATAGCCATTTTACGCGTTCAAAGACTTGCTGTGCTTCTCCCGTCCATTTGAACTTTCGTTTGGTGGATACAACCTCGGTGATAGGGAACGTTTCGGTCGAAAAATTATGAATAAAACGACGATACCAGCCACAGATCCCTAGAAATCCCCGTACCTGTTTCAGATTTTTAGGTACTGGCCAATTGGTTATCGCTGATATTTTTTTCGGGGTCTGTCGTAATTCCTCCGTTGCCTATAATATATCCCAGGTAGTTCGTTTTAGTTACACGGAACATACATTTAGATATATTGAGTGTTAAGTTAGCCTTTCTGAACTGTGTAGCTATTCTCATCAGGACTTCTATATGGGAATCGAAATCTTCCGATACTATCACCATATCGTCTAAATAGCCGAAGACCGTGTGGCGTAGGTCTGGAGGTATGAGCTGATCCATCAGTCGACACATCGTCTGTGGAGCGTTGCACAGTCCGAAGGGCATTACCACAAATTGGTAGAGTGACCTACCCGGAACTGTGAACGCTGTCAACTGTTTGGATTGCTCATCCAGACCTATTTGCCAGAATGCATCTTTAAGGTCTAGCTTGGAGATAATATTTGCTTTTGGCAGCCTCGAGAATATTCCCTCAATATTCGGAAGCGGGTAGGAGTCCTTCTTGGTGACAGAATTCAGCTTCCGCGCGTCCAAGCATAGTCGTACCTTGTTAGGCATTACCACGAGCCTCATGGGAGAGCTCCATGGCGAGGAAGAAGGTTCAATAACCCCTAATTCCAACATTCGGTCTATCTCATTAAACATCAATTTTTCTACCGCGGGCGAAACCGGGTAGAATCTCTGCTTAATGGGTTTGGCATCCCCGACACCAATACAGTGTTTAATTAACTCTGTTCTACCTAGGCCTTGCTTTTCAAAGCTGGGAAATAAAGCTATGATGGATTCTAATTGCCTCGTTTGGTCAGATGAGAGTTTGATTTGAAGGTTTTCTTCGTTTTCCACAAGTGGAGGACTAATCTCGGAAATGTCTGGAACGCAAGGATTATTATTTTTAAAAGAGATAATATCCTGCGGTCCAAAATAGGTTTCCTAATAAATCAAAGATCTTCCAAAAATCAATTCCAAGGATTAATCTTTGAGAAATCGTTGGAATTATAAATATAATTTCATGTCCTTGCGCTTACCGTTAAATGAAATGTTAATCCAACCCAATACGCTCTGAGATTTTCCATCGGCTGTTTTTACATAAGATCTACAGGAGGTATAATTAGAAAATTTTGAAAAATCACACTGCGCTAGCTCTCCACCAACACAGCTGATTTTCGCACCAGTATCCAACAATCCAAATTCGTTAAAATCTAAAAAGGATACTTTTGCATAAAATCTCTTGTCCTGGGATTGGAAATTATTGTGGAAATTTGGACTTTTCCAAAAATTTTCCTCATTTTAAAATATTTTCTCAAACGAATTGTAGATCTTTTGGGTGGTCTGTGTTGGTCTATGGTAGACACATTGAAAATTTCATCTCGTTTTTGTTTGTAAAATTCCCATCGTTGATGGTGGGGTAATTTGGGGTAAATTATACGAGAATCATTTTCATTTGGTGTGTTATTAAGCGTTTGGGGTCTTTGAAGGATTGTGAAGTGATTTAGTGGCTTAGTCAAATCAGGGTTAAAGGGTACATCAGAGTTAGAATTGTCTTGATTATAATGTTGGTTAAAAGTTAAACTTGGTCCTTTGGAGGACCCGTCTGTCTCAAGTTTTTTGAAATTGTTGGGTTTTGGCTGCGCGATATGCATTTCGGACATTGGGGCTTATATATATTTTTTGCACCGCAAACGTAGCAAAAAATTGACCTGTTCTCTAAACAGTCTTGCCAAGTATGGCCTGCTATGTCGCAGTTCCAACATATAATTTTATTGTCATATTTATTGACAGCATCTACCAAGTAATTAGATTCTGGTTCATCATTAATATTTTCGTCTAGTTCAGATACTTGTTTCCTAGGTTGAAAATTTACATTTGGAGCACGATGCGAGAGCGTTCTGCGGACATGCTCGTCATTTAGAAAGTTTTCGCGCATTTGCACGAGTTTTCTCAAATGCGATAGAGACCTTATAGGTACATAAAGTAGGTCCTGCCGTATTTCGGGCCTCAGATTTCTTGCGACAATTTCAATAAATTCATCTTCGCCCATGGGAAAAGAGAGTTTATCAGCAAAAATTTGCAAAGCGTCAAAGAAAGCATCGTACGTCTCTCCAGGCTTCTGCTTCCGGTTTCGCATTTCCTCACGAAGATCGAAAGAGGATTTCATGTCCTTATATTGGTTTTGAATAGTCTTGCATAAATCTTCCCACATTATGGCGTTAACTTGCTTATGGTTTACCAGTTAGTAGTGTGTTCAGGTTTCTGCATACTACAGTAAAATCATTGTTAAATGTGTCTCTTGTAAGAGTTTTAACTCTTTACAAGAATTCCTCAATACTCAGTCCATTGGACGACCCGCCGAACTTTAAGTTCCAATTATTGATAATGGATGTTATTTTATCTGAGTTCCTTTCAAAGGTACTAGAACTGCCTAATGCACTTTGACTGGTAAGATTACCATTAGGACCAGGAGGACAACAATTGGTCTGGGCATTATGAGTGAATTGGTTTGAACACAAATTTGCTATATTGCTAGGACCATTACCTGCCATATTATTTGGCATGCTAAATTCATTATTGGGGACATTAGTGGTATTATTTGGAACTCGATTCTGATTAAAGACCATTAAATTAGGATTGATCGTGTTTTCAGAAAATTGGTTTGCAGATTGAACTTGGTTTGAATTAGAAATTTGAGGTAGACTTATATTTTGTAAAAGTTGTGTAAGACGATTTTCAATCATTCTACCGATTTCTTAGTAGTCGACAACTACAACTGATGTCTGTGGGTTAACGTTATTTGCTGGAGATGTGGTAGATAAATCTAAGGAAGTGTTATTTCGTTGAGGAGTTTGTGGATTTCTACTATCCTGAAATAAATTTTTGCTTACACTACGGGTATTGTAGTGCTTGCTCATGGCACCTCTACCCTTACCTCTCGTATTAACAGATTTAGGTGGTGGAGGAGGCTTTGGAGGCAAATTAAAGGTCCTTAGTTCACTGAGATAACAAATACGTTTGCATACAGGACATTCTGATGAATTGGAAAGGTATGTCTCTATGCAATTCCTGTGGAAAGGATGAGAGCATCTTAAAGGACATGAGTATAACATTTTGGAGTGGTGGTAGAATTTCTAAATATCAAAGGAAAAAAAATTGGACTATGGCAAATGTATATTTCAATGAAATAGCTCCATAAGACACACCAGCTACGGGATATCTTCATCTATATAATTACTTCCTAAATACAATGGGTCGATTGTATGCTCACGCAAAAATAAAACGAAATCCAACATTGAAATAGGGCTGATAACTAAGTCATTACAAAGATAGTTTGACTGAAAATATATACTTTATTTGGAGTTTAAATCTATATTTCCATAAAAAACATCAGGGCACAAAACATTTGTATTAGTACAACGGTCAGTAACTCGAGGTAAACCTCAATATACCGAATATCCATGGAGACAATGACATATGATTGTACGATCTAAAATTTTTCAGAAAAATATATATTAAAAATCTCCAATATAATGGAATCTAATATTAAAAATCGGTAAGAGCAGAAAAACAAGGTCGTTATTCCTCGGCCCCACGTTGGGCGCCAAAATCTATAATGTACACAACATACGTTAGGTATCAAAAAAAGTTATATATAAATAGATGTCAAATCAATTCCTTGCATCAAATATCACATTTGTGTATAATTAAAGTTTTTGAGAAAAATATCAAATAGTGGAATTCAAACATTATGTTGATTAATGAAATCGTAAATATAATAATGAAATGTATATTTAAGCACTGGAACTGATACTGATGATACTAAATTTTAAACTTTAAATTTTGATTAATTTTTTACACACGTTGTGCTGGTTCAAAGGTCATTTGGAGGTTGATGAATATACATCCGATGGGCTTAGTAAATTTGGAGTTCAATACAGGAGTTAAGAAATGGATGTTAGGAATTTAGAATGTGACTTTACTTAACAGTGGATTTCCCAAACATCTTAACATTAGCCAGTGGTTAGTTCCAATTGAATACGAGGTGCATAGGGTGTATTTTGTAGGCTTCTGGGTATTTTTATATGAAGGCTGCTTCAAAAATCACCATTAGGTGTAGATGAGACCGCTGAATTAATCCTGATGAAAAGAAACCATGTGGATCCAAATTACATGAATATTATTAGGATAAAGTGGCGGTCAATGTTGTTATGTCTTTTATTAGGCTTGTGCACAAGTATTCATAAATTTCACGTGGTCCAGGATGTGGAGTCAAGAAGACTCAATGACCAATAGATTGCAGTCCGCCAATAAGGGTTTCCAGTGTGTTGTAACCTGACTGTCTGGCGATTTGATAAATTTTTATGGTGTCACTGGGCGCGATTGGTCGCAATATTAAGCGTGGAAAATTTGAGGATCCACAAAAAATATGGTTATGTGCAGTAGATTGGTATTGTATCTTAATGGTTCTGGTGAGACAGGGATTTTCTTGGTGAATCTACCCGGTGGGTATATTACCAAAATTATCCTGCCACTCTGTTTTTGGTGCGTTTCCAAATTTAGCAATTGTTGCAACACCTTTTGGTTAAAAAAAAAATCACAATTATGTTATGCTTTTTAGAAGCCTTTCAATAGACTTACACCTTCAATATGTATGATGTTTATTGCCAAGCGATGTGATTGGGATTTTAAACTTATTTATTTTTAGGTATAATTTAAGATTCGTGTGATTGTTAAAAATTTAAAAAAACTTTTTCTTTTTGGTGTTTTCACTTCAAATGTTGGTAATGAAAGAAAGAATCTATGATGGTTTGAGGAAGTTTTGGTCTTGAGAATTCAGTAAGAAATTTGCTCAAAATGAACTGTCAAAATTAAGTACCGTATCATCGATTGAAATCGATATGGAAATCGATCGCAATGCTAATTTACATGAGAAAAAGAATAAACATTTTCCATAAATTTTTTTTTTTAAATATTTGGGAATAATTGAAGTTAAGATAAATCAGAAAAAATGCATTGTAGAGATTTGTTGTAGATCATTTATGCAATATTGTCACTTTATAAGCAGATGCCTGTTTGTACAGTACCTCTGTTATATCGAAGGTTGTTTCTTATAAGTGACTTTAATCATAACATAATGATGTCATTTGTAAGTGAATACGACGAATGCATAATCAAAACAAAAACAATTCAACAAAGAATATTCATGTTGAAGCTTTGATACAACATTCTTTTGGTGCAGATATAATGAAATATGTTTGGGGTAAGTTTATCTGCAGACTCAGAGATTTCTAGAGCTGAAAGTTCTTTATCCGGGATTCTGGAGAGAGCATCTGGGACAATGTGGTCCTTACCCTTCCGGTGGCTAATTGTGAACCTATGGTTGTAATTTAAAGACCCACCTAGCAAGTCGTCCGCTAAGGTCTGGCTGCCGCATTAGCCACAATAAGCTAGAGTGGTCGGTCACCACTTCAAAATCTTGAAGCTCTAAATAACATCTAAATTTCTGGATAGCTTCAAGAGCCGCTAAACACTGTCGCCCTGTAACACTATAGTTACGTTGCGATGTGTTAAGTTTCCTGCTCATGAATGCTATGGGTTTTTCGTTTCCCTCATCATCGAGTTGTACCAGCACAGCACCAATGCCATAATCGCTCGCATCGCAATGTAAATAAAATTTCTTCGAGAAATCGGGATTATTTAACACTGGAGCAGATGTTAATAGCGATTTTACGCGTTCAAAGACTTGCTGTGCTTCTCCCGTCCATTTGAACTTTCGTTTGGTGGATACAACCTCGGTGATAGGGAACGTTTCGGTCGAAAAATTATGAATAAAACGACGATACCAGCCACAGATCCCTAGAAATCCCCGTACCTGTTTCAGATTTTTAGGTACTGGCCAATTGGTTATCGCTGATATTTTTTTCGGGGTCTGTCGTAATTCCTCCGTTGCCTATAATATATCCCAGGTAGTTCGTTTTAGTTACACGGAACATACATTTAGATATATTGAGTGTTAAGTTAGCCTTTCTGAACTGTGTAGCTATTCTCATCAGGACTTCTATATGGGAATCGAAATCTTCCGATACTATCACCATATCGTCTAAATAGCCGAAGACCGTGTGGCGTAGGTCTGGAGGTATGAGCTGATCCATCAGTCGACACATCGTATGTGGAGCGTTGCACAGTCCGAAGGGCATTACCACAAATTGGTAGAGTGGCCTACCCGGGACTGTGAACGCTGTCAACTGTTTGGATTGCTCATCCAGACCTATTTGCCAGAATGCATCTTTAAGGTCTAGCTTGGAGATAATATTTGCTTTTGGCAGCCTCGAGAATATTCCCTCAATATTCGGAAGCGGGTAGGCGTCCTTCTTGGTGACAGAATTCAGCTTCCGCGCGTCCAAGCATAATCGTACCTTGTTAGGCATTACCACGAGCCTCATGGGAGAGCTCCATGGCGAGGAAGAAGGTTCAATAACCCCTAATTCCAACATTCGGTCTATCTCATTAAACATCAATTTTTCTACCGCGGGCGAAACCGGGTAGAATCTCTGCTTAATGGGTTTGGCATCCCCGACATCAATACAGTGTTTAATTAACTCTGTTCTACCTAGGCCTTGCTTTTCAAATCTGGGAAATAAAGCTATGATGGATTCTAATTGCCTCGTTTGGTCAGATGAGAGTTTGATTTGAAGGTTTTCTTCGTTTTCCACAAGTGGAGGACTAATCTCGGAAATGTCTGGAACGCAAGGATTATTATTTTTAAAAGAGATAATATCCTGCGGTCCAAAAAGGTTTCCTAAAAGATCAAAGATCTTCCAAAAATCAATTCCAAGGATTAATCTTTGAGAAATCGTTGGAATTATAAATAATTTCATGTCCTTGCGCTTGCCGTTAAAGGATATTGAAACGTTAATCCAACCCAATACGCTCTGAGATTTTCCATCGGCGGTTTTTACATAAGATCTACAGGAGGTATAATTAGGAAATTTTGAAAAATCAAACTGCGCTAGCTCTCCTCCAACACAGCTGATATTCGCACCAGTATCCAACAATCCAAATTCGTTAAAATCCAAAAAGGATACTTTTGCATAAAATCTCTTGTCCTGGGGATTAGAAATTATTGTGGAAATTTGGACTTTTCCAAAAATTTTTCTCATTTTAAAATATTTTCTCAAACGAATTGTTGATCTTTTGGGTGGTTTATGTTGGTCTATAGTAGACACATTGAAAATTTCATCCCGTTTTTGTTTGTAAAGTTCCCATCGTTGATGATAGGGTAATTTGGGATAAATTAGACGAGAATCATTTTCATTGGATGTGTTATTAAGCGTTTTGGGTCTTTGAAGGATTGTGAGGTTGTTTAATGGTTTAGTCAATTCAGGGTTAAAGGGTACATCAGAAGGGTACATCAGAATTGTCTTGATTAGAATTTTGGTTTAAAGTTAAATTTGGTCCTTTGGAGGACCCGTCTGTCTTAAGTTTTTTGAAGTTGTTGGGTTTTGGCTGCGCGATATGCATTTCGAACATTGAGGCTTATAAATATTTTTTGCACCGCAACCGTAGCAAAAAATTGACCTGGTTTCTAAACAGTCTTGCCAAGTATGGCCTGCTATGTCGCAGTTCCAACAAATAATTTTATTGTCATATTTTTTGACAGCATCTACCAAGTAATTTGATTCTGGTTCATCAATCATATTTTCGTCTAGTTCAGATACTTGTTTTCTAGGTTGAAAATTTACATTTGGAGCGCGATGCGAAAGAGTTCTGCGCACATGCTCGTCATTCAGAAAATTTTCACGCATTTGCACGAGCTTTCTCAAATGCGTTAGAGACCTTATAGGCACATAAAGTAGGTCCTGCCGTATTTCAGGCCTCAGATTTCTAGCGACAATTTCAATAAATTCATCTTCGCCCATGGGAAAAGATAGTTTATCAGCAATAGTTTGCAAAGCGTCAAAGAAAGCATCGTACGTCTCTCCAGGCTTCTGCTTCCTGTTTCGCATTTCCTCACGAAGATCGAAAGAGGATTTCATGTCCTTATATTGGTTTTGAATAGCCTTGCAGAAATCTTCCCACACTATGGCGTTGACTTGCTTATGGTATCGCCAAAACCATTCGCGTGCTTTACCAGTTAGTAGTGTGTTCAGGTTTCTGCATACAACAGTAAAATCGTTGTTGAATGTGTCTCTTGTAAGAGTTTTAACTCTATACAAGAATTCCTCAATACTCAGTCCATTGGACGACCCGTCGAACTTTAAGTTCCAATTATTGATAATGGATGTTATTTTATCTGCGTTCCTCTCAAAGGTACTAAAACTGCCTAATGCACTTGGACTGGTAAGATTACCATTAGGACCAGGAGGACAACAATTGGTCTGGGCATTATGAGTGAATTGGTTTGAACACAAATTTGGAACATTACCTGTCATATTATTTGGCATGCTATATTCATTATTGGGGACATTTATGGTATTATTTGGCGGTCGATTTTGGTTGAAGACCATTGGGTTAGGATTGATCATGTTTTCAGAAAATTGGTTCGAAGTTTGAACTTGGTTTGAATTAGAAATTTGAGGTAGACTTATATTTTGTAAAAGTTGTGTAAGGCGGTTTTCAATCATTCTACCGATTTCTTGGTAGTCAACAACTACATTTGATGTCTGTGGGTTAACGTTATTTGCTGGAGAAGTGATAGACAAATCTAAAGAAGTGTTATTTCGTTGAGGAGTTTGAGGATTTCTACTGTCCTGAAATAAATTTTTGCTTACACTACGGGTATTGTAGTGCTTGCTCATGGCACCTCTACCCTTACCTCTCGTATTAACAGCTTTAGGTGCTGGAGGAGGCTTTGGAGCCAAATTAAAGGTCCTCAGTTCACTGAGATCACAAATACGTTTGCATACCGGACATTCCGATGAATTGGAAAGGTATGTCTCTATGCAATTCCTGTGGAAAGGATGAGAACATTCGCTAATAATTAAACACTCCTGACCATCAGTTAGCGTTTGCTTACAAACATCGCATTGATTGTTTGCGGAAATGGATGAAGATTGTTGAGAAAATTCCGGAGGAACAGTTTCTCCTGAAGCCATATTGAATTTAATTATGTAACAAACTTACAGCGGGTTTATGTAGAGAATTTAAAATGTTTCATAGAAGTGTGACGTTTCTTAAAGGATATGAGTATAACATTTTGGAGTGGTGGTAGAAATTCTAAATAGCAAAGGAAAACAAATTGGACTATGGCAAATTTATATTTCAATGAAATAGCTCCATAAGACACACCAGCTACGGGATAATATTTTCATCTATATAATTAATTCCTAAATACAACGGGTCGATTGTATGCTTACCCAAAATAAAACGAAATCCAACATTGAAATAGGGCTGATAACTAAGTCATTACAAAGATAATTTCATTGAAAAATAAACTTGATTTGGAGTTAAAATCTATATTTCCATGAAAAACATCAGGGCACAAAACATTTGTATTAGTACAACGGTCAGTAACTCGAGGTAAACCTCAATATACCGAATATCCATGGAGACAATGACATATGATTGTACGATCTAAAATTTTTCAGAAAAATGTATATTAAAATCTCCAATATAATGGAATCTAATATTAAAAATCGGAAAGAGCCGAAAAACAAGGTCGTTATTCCTCGGCCCCACGTTGGGCGCCAAAATCTGTAATGTACACAACATAAGTTAGTTGTAGATGCAAATTTTTCTATAGAAGTTCAAGGCATCTAGGAACCTGAGGCAAGATAGGACTACGGGAGCCATTTTATGCTAACTGCAGTCGGTTGGGGGGGGTTCGGTCCTTCTTGACTTAGGCCATGTTCGCATTACGTCATTATTATAAAGACTCCCTATTTATTTACGTTTCTAAAAAAATGGACAAGATTGTATGGTGCTGATAAAATACCCCTCTAAATTAATTATGAAATGGAAAAGTTGTTATTTAGAATATTCTACGAATGGTATATGGTTCCTCTGATTTTAATGAGAAACCCGGCCTCATAACCCTCGCCATCCTATTGTTCTAATGGCCAATAATATTTATTAGAACCCCTGAAATCAATCTACCACTCCATTATTATAACCCTATTCCTGTTTTAAGAAACGTCTAAAAAGTCTTTAGCAATTCATTCTGAATTTTATTTCAAACATTTGAACCTTAAACATTATTAACATATTGATTATTTAAATTCATTATTGATTGATATTTAAATACATTAAAAATATATAGGATAACCATAATGATAATTGTATTATGCTAAGATTAAACAGGAGAAAAATACATATTTACATAAGAAAAATATTGAAATATTTAAGTATCTTGGTAACCCTCAATGGGTTAATATTATATAAATGGATAATTTTATGACTAAACAAAATATATCTTTTTTAAGTATTGGAAGATTTATGTAAAGTAAAAACCTCAATGGGTTAATATTTTTTCTTTGCTTTTAAATGTCTACTTTTGATTTTGAATGGACAATATTTGGCAATCTTTTGAATAGACATAGTCTGTGCGTTTACTACGTTACTAGGAGTGAGTGAGAGATCATAACAAAAAAATTAAAACAACAATAATACTCCAAAAGGGAGATAAAAAAATAATATACCACATTATGCTCTTCTTGAAAAGGACGTATAACAGTTTGGTATGATCTCTCTCACTATCATCGATGTTTGGTGCCAATGCAATGCAAAATATTAATGAATGAAGAAATCAAAGATGAATGAAAAAATTAACAACAACAATGACTTACCCCCATACTCCGCTGTCGATGAAGGCCTCCGCTCGAACTTTACGTGATGGTTGGGTACATTCAAATTCAGTTGTGATTTGATTATACGTTAGGTATCAAAAATAGGTATATATAAATAGGTGTAAAATCAGTTCAGTGCATTAAATATCACATTTGTAGGTAATGATTTTGTTGGGGAAAAATTATCCAATGGGGTAGTTCAAACATTATATTAATTAAAAATATATCGAAAAATAATAATGAAATGTATATTTAAGCACTTGAACTGATACTGATGATACTAAATATTTAAATTAAAACTCTTATTAAATTTTTACACACGTTGTGCTGGTTCAAAGGTCATTTGGAGGTCGATGAATATACATCCGATGGGCTTAGTAAATCCGGAGTTCGCCAAAGGGGTATAGATATGGAGGTTAGAAATTCCGAATGCAGCTTTACATAGTAGTGGAGTTTTCAAACAGTTTATGTCATCAACATCATCTTAACATTAGCCAGAGGCTAGTTCCAATTAAATGCAGACAGGTACCCTGAGGTGCTTAGGGTATGTTTTGTAGGCTTCTGCTGGGGTTTCTTTATATTTTTTATGTGAAGATTACTTCAGAAAACATCATTAGTTGTAGATAGGATCTGAGACAGCTCAATTAATTCCGATGAAATACCACCATGTGTATCCAAATTATGTGGACATTGTTAGGATAAAGTTGCGGTCAATGTTATTATGTCTTTTATTGGGTTTGTGCACAAGTATTCATAGATAAAACGTGGTCCAGATGTTGAGTCAAGAAGACTCAATGGCCAATAGATTGCAGTCTGCCAATAAGGGTTTCCAGTATGGCGTAACCTGGCTGTCTGGAGATGTGATAATTTTTTATGGTGTCACTGGGCACAATTGGTCGCAATATTAAGCGTGGAAAAATGGAGGAGCCACAAAAAAGTGTTATGTATACGATATTTGTATTGTAGATTAATGGTTCTGGTGGAAGCAGGGATTTCCTTGGTGAATCTACCCGGTGGGTATATTACCAAATTTATCCTGCCACTCTGCTTTTGTTATTGCGTTCCAAATTTAGCAATTGTTGTAACCTTTTGGTTTATAAAAAATATCACAATTATTTTAAGAATTTTAAGGCCTTTCAATTGACTTACACTCGGGATATATATGCGGTTTAATACCAAGCGATATGATTCGGGTTATAAACTTATCAATTGTTGGGTATAATTGAAGATTAGTGTGATTTTTATAACTATAGAAAGCTTATACTTTTTGATGTTTTCACTTTGAATTCTGGATATGAAAGAAAGAATCTATCAGGGTTTGCGGAAGTTTTGGTCTTTAGAATTCAGTACGAAATTTGCTCAAAATGAACTGTCAAAATTTAGTACGGTATGATCGATTAAAATCGATGTGGATACCAATCGGAAAGCTAGTTTACATCACTTGAAAAAAAAAATATAAAAATTTTTCATAATAATTTTTTATGAAATTTTGGAATAATCTAAATTATGAAAAATTAGAAAAAAATGCATTATAGAGTTTTATTATCGATCATTTATGCAATATTGTCAGTCTATAAGCATATGCCTGTTTGTACAGTACCTCTGTTATATGGAATGTTGTTTCTTATAAGCGACTTTGATCATAACATAATGATGTCATTTGTAAGTACATACAACGAATGCATAATCAAAACAAAACAATTCAACTAAGAATATTCATTTATAAGCATTAATACAAAATTCTTTTGGTGGAGAAAAAAAATAAATATGTTTGGGGTAAGTTAATCTGAAAGAATTATTTTTTTTTTGTATTTAATATTAGACAGAATTCTCTTTTTAGGTTTTTTTTTCCAAAAATTATAATATGAAATTTGGCTTTGGTCATTGGTGCTATTGGGATAAGAAGGAATTATGGATGGCGAAGTGGATGTTGCTAAGATTTCGAACCAGGAATATTTTTAAGAAATACATATGGAAGAATTATTGTAAGGTCTGCAGCGATCTTCAAAGAAGTGGATATGTGAAATAAAGTGACTAAAAAATAAGTATTGTGAATTGATTTTCTCAAGTGTGTCATCGTGGCCAATACAACATAGCCCATATATATTTTCGACCGACTTAATGTTAATTGGGCCCCAAATTAATATTTGGATTTTATCCAAGCAATTATCCACGTGTTTAATATATTACGAAACTATTAATATTGAATCGATTTGATAACAGGCAGATACATAAATACAAATTGAAAACTTAACACTAGATTGCCGAAGGCGGTCATTTTGACCGTTTTTCAATTTCAAGTACAAAAACAATTGTGTAAACTATGACACAGCTTTTTAAAATTTGTTGACGTTTTGTACCACATAGAACTACGTTTATTAATCATAGTAGCTGCTTACTCTCCCACCCCTCCTTCATTCCCCGTATTCACATATGCTATACCTATATTGCCTAAAATCGGTCATTTTGACCTCTGGTGAAATATTAAATAATCAAACTACTTTTATTATTTTATAAAGTAAATTTCTTATATGACCAGATCCGTACAACAGCATCGAAAACCGTTTGCTACTCTAGTAACACAAACGAACACACAAATAGGAAAAAATAAATTTTATATTTCCAGTCGATTTCACTTATAGAGTAAACACTTACTCCTTTTCGAACATTTTCTCCGCGCTCTTATTTTTCAAAAAGGGAAACTCGAAAGCCCTCCCACCGAAAACAAATATAAACAACGTTTTATATGATTGTAAATAATGTAAAAAAATATTAAGAAACAAGTTTAAAAAAAAGTCGGTAACAATACAAATTCTTTCGGAATGAGGTCATTTTGACCGATTTTAGTCAATATAGGTATATACAAAATTCCAGTCTTTCTAGTGTTAAAGTGACAAAATTTTGTTGTCTTGTTTTTTTTAAGTCCTTCCCTTCGATGGCTGGTATTATTGCCGATCACTGGATAATCCTAATCTCAAAATTCTAAAATTTATAATTAAAGAGTACATATTTGGCTCTTGTATGAACTAGAATTATTGACTTCGCACAAAAATAAAGTAGCGAGCATATATTTTGGAAAACCAAGCTGAAAAATAAGGAATATATCCATATATGCCCGCCAGACGTAAAAAAGCTGTTCCGAGAAAGACGCGTTTATAGTTTGATATGCACTCTTGCCGTCGTTTGATGCTGACACAGTAAATCGGTTACATCTTCTACATCCTTCGCAAATAAAGGATATGCCGAATTTTGAAAGTGCACTAATTTTGAGATCTCTTATTCATGAATTTCCCCATTATTAGCATTGATGTCTATATATATTGGAAGTCGCGTTAGTGACCGCTCTTTTGTGGATTTTATCTCAAAAGATAAGGGCCATAGGCCCTTAACAACGAATATTTCTATTAAGGGAATCCACCCCCCCCCCCCCCCCCAATTCTCGACTTTAATTTTTCAAGATTGTCAATGGGCTGGTAAATCAATACCAAGGCTTGTTTAGGTTTGTAACTTCGCACATATATAACTGAAAATTTAAAAGAGAAGAAAAATAATTTACAAAAAATTTTTGTTATTGTTTTGTTGTTGTTTTTTGTAATTAAAGAAAAGTCCTTATTTTTGATGGCGGGCATGATAACTCCTCACTGGAACATCGGAATCCGAAAATTCCAACGGTGTTAGAAAGAGTACATGTCTGGCTCTCGTATGAACTAGGATTATTGACTTCGCTCTAAACTTAACAAAATGGTGGACCTTTGAAAAAATATTTTTGGAAAATCGCCGATTTTTTACCAAAAACCTAGTTAAAAAATAAGGAAGATCTTCACCGATTGGCTTTATCCTAGTTCATACGAGAGCTATACACTCCCAGAGAAACGTTGCAAAATTTGGAACCGATTGGATTATTAGTTTTTGAGTTATCGTGCCCGCCATTCGCAAAAAAATGTTTAGAGAAAACGCGTTTAAAGTTTGAGAAGCCCTTCAGCTGTCACTTGATGCTGACACAATAAATCGGCTATATCTTCAAGAGTTCTTGAGATTTTCACTTGAAATTTAAATGTAGAGACATTCTTTAATCAGTGTAGATTCGAATTATATCAACAAAAATTTTGACCCCGAGAATGGAGGGGGTCCCTTAAAGTACTACAAAAAAGTTTTAAAAGTTGATTTATTTAATATTTAAAGTTTAATTTTGGCCGTTTTTTTAAAGTCGTGTAAGTCACGATGGAAGTGACCATATATTAGTTTCTCATTTACTATCAAATATTCCCACCAAATAATCACTA
>NW_026876365.1:0-19479 GCF_032173495.1 Musca vetustissima | reverse complement strand
CCTTCACCATTTTGAGTACATACAAGAGATGATAATGAATAAAGTATCCTGTTGATCGAAGAGACATAGCATCTTTGGTTGACCATTGTCATGGAATCGGGTAAAAAACAAATTTGATCTACATAGATATTTGAACCAACAAAAAACCACACACATGCCATTCTGAAATCTACAAAAAACAGTTGAATGCCAATCGGGCAGACTCCGGCAAAGTTTTGTATGAGAGATATCTGCAAATCTGAACCAATTTCAAACAAAACCCAACAAATATCAAATTGGACTTAAGTAAGTATGCTATGGAAAAATTTTGTCTCAATCGGACAAATATTAGAAATTTGGTGCACCTTTTACCTAAAATCGGGCGAAAAGATATATGGGTGCTTAATCTAAATCTGGACCAATTTCAAGAAAAACTTCATAGATTTCAAACTCGATTGAATCCAGTACACTATGCAAAATTTTATTCAAATCGGTCTAATATTGGGAGTTTGGTGCACCATTTACATAAAATCGGACGAAAACTGCACCGATTTCAACAAAACTTCACAGATGTCAAACTGTACTAAATTCCGTACGCTGTGCAAAATTTTGTCCCAATCGGGCAAATATTTTCAGCTTGGCGCACCATTTATATATGGGAGCTATTTCGCATACATCAATCTTGACATATTTCAGTACTCTGTGCAAAATTTTGTCTCAATCGGTCCGATATTGACAGAATGGTGTTCTATTTACATAAAATCGGACGAAGCTATATATGGGAGGTATATCTAAATCTGAACCGATTTTTTCTATAAGGTTCTTCCTTGGGTCAATTAAGTGAGGAGTTCTAATTTTCATCCAAATCGGATCATAAATGCGACATTTACTTTTTTCACAATATCGTAAATGAAGGGTAATTAGAAAGTCTAAGTCGATGTTTTCGAGAGATATTTGACTCACTCTAAGACATACATTTTGGATAGGGGTTAATGTGCACCAAATCGGAATTCAACTGCCCTATATCCTCGTGAAATTTATATTTTGACAATGGGATATTAAGGTAGATCTTATACACTACGAGGTCACAGAAGGAGGAACTTGTAAGATGTTAAATTACAAGATTTCCATCGTCAATTGTTCTCACATATGCAGATATAACATAGTCAGGAAATTTAAAGATTAATGCCATTCTACTCCCGATTTAAAAAAATAAACTTTCGTCCTATTTTGCTACGAATTTCTGAAAACTTCTAACTTAACCCAAACCTACACCTTCACAGTGATCCTAACTCCAAGTTCCAGGATTCCAATTCTATCAATTCACCAACAATTCAAATTGTACCAAATTTAGTACACAGTAGTACCAGTGACCCTAATCCAAGTTCCAAAACTTCCTACGTACCCCAAACCTACACCCCAGAGTGATTTAACTCCATGTTTCAGGATTACAATTTATGGGTTCACCCACAATTAAAATTGTAAAAAATTAAGTACACAGTAGTACCAGTTTCCAAAACCTCCTAATTACCCCAAACCTAAACCCCCACAGTAATCCTAATTCCAAGTTTCCGAATTCGAGTTCTATCGGTTCGCCCACAATTCAAATTGTACCAAATTTAGTACACCGCAGTACCAATTTCCAAAATTTTCTATATACACCAATCCTACACTCCCACAGTGATCATAAATCCAAGTTTCAGGATTCCAACTCTATCGGTTCACTCCCAATTCAAATTGTACCAAATTTAGTACACATTAGTACAAATTTCGAAAACTTTTACATATCTCAATCTTACACCTCAACAGTGATCCTAACTTCAAATTTCATGATTCTAGCTCTATTGTTTCACCTAAAATTCTAATTGTACCAAATTTAGTACCATGTAGTACCTATAATTATTAATTTCTTGAACTGAATCCTGACCCAATCCCACACACATTGTTCCCGCTCTATCGGTTCACCCAAATCCAAACTGTACCGATTATAGTATGATTTAGTATTTTTCGTACACATAAGTAACAAATTTCCAAAACTACATTCATATCTTAAAGCTACACTCCTACGTTAATGTTATTTTTGTACCAAATATAGTACTTTTCGTACACATGAGTACACGCTTTCAAAACCATCTCCTTAAATAGACTCTACATCTCAACCCTTATTCGCATTCTAAATTTCTTTTCGTGCGGTTCTAGTGCGAATTTCCAAAATCCAGCCTTATCTGTCACCTTTGGACCAAAAGTGACCCCCCCCCCCAAATTTTAAGATTCTGGCTTCAGCCTTTTCGTCTGGGCGTTGATGAATCTTTAAATCAGTCAGTCAGTCAATCACTTTACCTTTTTATTAGTATAGATTAAATTTGTATGTCATATAAACATTTAAAAAATTGGAACATCTGTGCTAGAGTTTCAAAAGAGTTTACCAAAGACATGGGCGTAGTGAAATTGTTCCAAACATTTATATGGGGTAGACCAATGTTTATAACTTTTATATGTACATTTCCTACCCAATGAGAACACAATAGAACAAAATATCAAAAAACGGGAAATTTTGTTGAAAGGGTATCTGAAATCTTCAAAATTTAGAAAACGTTATGTTGGAGCTATACCTAAAAGCCGACCAGTATTTATACCCTACACAACTATGTTGTCAGGGTATTATAGCTTTGTGCAGCCCCAAGAGTTTGTAACGCCGAAATATTGGTCCTAGACCCACCTTTAAGTATACCGATCGTCATATCTCGACTAGCTGAGTCGATCTAGACATGTGTGTCCGTCCGTCCGTCTGTCTGTCCATTATAATTTGTAAACACGATACAGGCCACAGTTATGGACCAATCTTTACGAAATTTTGCATGTAGGATGGGTTTTGGCCTGTTGTTTTTGGTAAAGATCGGTTAATAGAGATGAAATGTACTGTAAAACTTCATTTTTGTCTGATTTTCTGGTCGCTCCAGAGGCCGCAATTATGTCCCAAACATCGCGAATTTTTACATAGAGAAGGGGATCGGGCCAAAGAAAAGGCATGCTTGTTTTGATAAAGATCGGTCAATATATAGCGGCTCAAATTGATCTTGACTTTTGTGTGAAAAATTACAAAATTTGTATAAATACCCAAACTACTTTACAATATTAATAATTTTTGGTACGTACATGGTATGAACGTTACCCATGGAGAATTGTTACCCAGTATTCTCATTTGGCTAAATGTACAAATACTAATTTGCATCAAAGCTATGGAAGTCTTTGTAGAGTCTGATTTAACCCATACCGTTTAAAGACCCAACCTTGATCATTTCACCTAAATAACTTGTCAAATTTCCTCCACATTGCAAATAAAAAATGCCACCGTTTTATATATCTCTACCCCATTGTAAATATTTGACATGCCCTTAAAACTAAAATTATACAAGCGCGAACTATTCCTTTGTCTAAATGTAAACTCTGCAATTACAGCAATATAAACTATAAGTCGTTGCACACATACACAGCGGCATATATGTGTGCGTGTGTGTATGTTGGTCTCTTTATGTGATTTACAATTGTTTTACCTTAAATGCCAAAAAATGCAAACATTTTGTCGTCCTCTGACAATATCCGGAAAGTATTCATTAAAATTATCCAACAAATGATAAACTTTTCCAAATGAATGTTTGCTATTGGCGTTTACATACTTGTATGCTTGCGCATAGTATGGTACATAATACATACAAATGTATGTTTGTGTGTATGTATGTGCATAGAGCATATTTTTGTGCCTGTCCAATTTGTGAATATGAAAATAGCAGACTGACTGACAGACAGAAAGGCGGAGTGCTACTGCACACCGTTGCTACAGTTAGTTTGCAGAAGAGTTTTCTAATGCCGGTCGCCGTTTAATGAATTCAACTACAAGCAAATGCCCATATACACATACATGTGTATGAACATTTTTATGTTTGTGTTACGCTAACTTAAATACAAAGTTATTCTACAAATTCACACATACACAAATATGAATGAAGCCATATATGTAGATAAATCATATTATTAAATACAACGAAACATTTATGTATCTCAGTCATCTTAGGTTGAACTAAATTCTATATAGGTGTGTAGGGTTCATGTGTATCGCAACAAATTGTGACATATGAGGTATTTCAATACAATCT
The DNA here is from genome assembly GCF_032173495.1 of Musca vetustissima. Taxonomy (NCBI): domain Eukaryota; kingdom Metazoa; phylum Arthropoda; class Insecta; order Diptera; family Muscidae; genus Musca; species Musca vetustissima. Next base: position 15,346 of record NW_026876365.1, on the reverse strand, counting down.
ATAAATGCAAAGAATTAAGGAAAGGGCCACAGTTGAAAGGTGGCGACTATATGCTGAACCACTATGGTATGAATGTTAATCGGGCAGACTTATGACTTGAGTATGTAGTTTGTGGAATCGGTCAAGATTATATATTAGATCTGGACGAAAGAATGTATGTAAGCTATATATAAACCTGACATGATGTTAAGGGCGGTGTGAAAATAATTCAACTCCATCTAACAAAGGCAGTGTATGGCTCCTGGCTCAATTTGGTAGGCTGTTTAAAATTTTGTAACAATCTGACAAATTTTGAAGTTTTGTGCACCGTTTCAGAATATTGAACGTAACTATATATTGGAGATATATCCAAATCTGAGCCCAGACAAGGCAAAAATACGATTAAAATCCTCAAAATATCGAATATTGTCAGAATTGTTATATATATGCAGTCATTTAGGTGGAACATGAGGATTAAACCTTCATTATACCGAACGAGCTTTATATGGGGCATATGTCAAAAAATTGACTTGTATAGTCTTCTGCAAAACGTTTTTATACCCTTCACTACACTGTGGTACAGGGTATTTTGTCTTTGTGCATATGTTTGTAACAGGCAAAAGTAATCGAGATAGACCCATAGTTCCTTTTGAGAATATGCATAGAATCACTTTCTGAGTCGATTTACGCATTTCCGTCTGTCCGTCCGTCCATGTATTTTTGTGAACAAAGTACAGGTCGCATTTATGATCCGATTTGGATGAAATTTGGCACAGTTCACTTATTTGGCCCAAGGATGAACCCTATTGAAATTGGGAAAAATCGGTTCAGATTTAGTTATAGGTGCCATATATATTTTCGTCCGATTTAAGGTAAATGGTGCACCAAATTCCCTATATATCGTTCGATTTGCACGAAATTTTGCACAGCGTAATGAATTAAGCCTAGAATGATGTCTGCCAAGTTTCGGGAAAATCGGTCCAGATTTAGATATAGCTCCCATATATAGTTTCCTCCGATTAAATGTAAATGGTGCACCAAAGTCCCTATATATCTCTCGATTTGCACGAAATTTGGCACAACGTACTGAATTGAGCTTAGAGTTATGTCTGCCAAGTTTCGGGTAAATCGGTCCAGATTTAAATATAGCTCCCATATATATTTTCGTCCGATTTAATGTAAATGGTGCATCAAAGTCCCTATATATCTTTCGATTTGAACGAAACTTGGCATAACGTACTGAATTGAGCCTAGAGTGATGTCTGCCAAGTTTCGGGTAAATCGGTCCAGATTTAGATATAGCTCCCGTATATCGTTTCGTTCGATTTTATGTAAATGGTGCACCAAAGTCCCTATATATCTTTCGATTTGCACGAAACTTGGCATAACGTACTGAATTGAGCCTAGAGTGATGTCGACTAAATGTCGTAAAATCGGTCCAGATTTAGATATAGCTCCCATATATAGTTTCGTCCGATTTTATGTAAATGATGCACCAAAGCCCCTATATATCTTTCGATTTGCACAAAATTTGGCATAACGTACTGAAATGAGCTTATAGAGATGTCTGCCAAGTTTCGTGAAAATCGGTCCAGATTTAGATATAGCTCCCATATATAGTTTCGTCCGATTTTATGTAAATGGTGCACCAAAGTCCCTATATATCTTTCGATTTGCACGAAATTTAACATAACGTACTGAATTTAGCCTAGAGTTATGTCTGCCAGGTTTCGGGTAAATCGGTCCAGATTTAGATATAGCTCCCATATATCGTTTCGTCCGATTTTAGGTAAATAGTGCACCAAAGTCTAGAGTGATGTCTACTAAATTTCGTAAAAATCGGCCCAGATTTAGATATAGCTCCCATATATATTTTCGTCCTATTTTATGTAAATGTTGCACCAAAGTCCCTATATATCTTTCGATTTGCACAAAATTTGGCATAACGTACATAAATGTGCTTAAAATGATGTCTGCCAAGTTTCGTGAAAATCGGTCCAGATTTAGATGTAGCTCCCATATATAGTTTCGTCCGAATTTCGTGTAAATGGTGGACCAAAGTCCCTATATATCTTTCGATTTGTATGAAATTTAGCATAACGTACTGAATTGAGCCTAGAATGATGTGTGCTGAGTTTCGTGAACATCGGTTCAGATTAATATATATATATATATATATTTCCGTCAGATTTAATGTAAATAATGTACCAAAGTTCTAATATTGATTTTAAGTAATTGACGCACCAAGGAACCAATATATGGTTGATAGGAACAAAACGTACTGAAATTAGTATAACCTGTGACAAATTTCGTTGAAATAAAAACGGACTGGGCCGACTATATGATACCCTTCACCACTTTGGGTACATTGTACATATGTATCTTTACAATTGCATGTCAATGTTCCTTCGAAGGAACGTACTCATATCTTTCTTCAACTATGATCAATTTAATTTCATTCGGGTCGATTTATGTCTGCGTACCATGTGAGAAATTTATGGAAAACGATTTATACCAAAATTGATACACGCTATTCGATATGCCGCACTGATAAAAATTTAATATGAATCGAAATACATATGGAAGCTATAGCTGCATCTGTGCCAATTTCAACAAAACGCAATAACTCCATTCAAGTTCCCAATTTGATACGTTGTGCAAAATTTCGTGTTAATCGGACAAACATTTGGAGTTTGGTGCACCATTTAGGTAAAATCGGACAAATATATATGTATACGTGGGAACTATATCGAAATTTGAACCGATTTCTCCGAAACTTACCACACATCATTTTTTACCCATATCAGTACGATATGTCGAATTTTGCGCAAATCGAAGGATATATAGGGGCTTTGGTGCACCATTTACATAAAATCGAACGAAAATATATATGGGAGCTATATCTAAATCTGAACCGATTTTCATAAAACGTGCTACTCGTCATTATATACTCAATTCATTACGCTAAGCCAAATTTCGTGCAAATCGAAGGATACAAAAGGACTTTGGTCCACCATTTACATAAAATCTGGCGAATATATATATATGAGAGCAATATCTGAATATGAACCGATTTTCACGAATCTTAGCACACATCATTCTGGACCTAATTCGGCACCCTATGCCAAATTTCGTGCAAATCGAATGATATATAGGGACATTGGTGCAGCATTTAAATAAATTCGGACGAAACTATATATGGGAGCTATATCTAAATCTGATCCTATTTTCTTCAATTTCAATAGGGTTCGTCCTTGGGCCAAATATGTGACTTGTGTCATATTCCATCCAAATCGTATCATAAATGAGACCTGTACTTTGCTTACAAGTTAACTTCTACAGACGAACGAACATGCATAAATCGACTTAGAAAGTGATTCTATGTGATTCATATTCTCAAAAGGAGCTATGTGCACAAAAACATAAAACCCTCTACCAAAGTGTGGTGAAGGGTATAAAACAAAGTTGTTAGGTTCGGCCAGGTCAAAAATTATTTTATCCTCCACTCGATTGTGTACATTTGAGATTCCACAAATCGTTCGGGACGTTTATATATGTACCATATGCCATTGTCTTATGCAGTATTATGTTGTACATGCTCTGATAATATTACAAATTACAGAAAATTGTTTATAGAGAGAGGTAAGAATTTCCGACATAGCATCTTTAGAGGTCAATTGAAATGGAATCGGGCGAAAAGAATTGTGTGAACTACATATATATTTGAACTAATTAAAAAAACCCATACACATTTCATTCTGAAAAGTGTTGTCTCAATCGGACAAACCATGGGAGATTGGTGCACCATTTAAATAAAATCAGACGAAAGTATATATAAGAGCTGTACCTAAATCTGAACCGTTTTCACCAAAATTTTGTACACATCAATCCGGACCGATTGCAGTAAGCTGTGCAAAAATCTGTCTCAATCGGACAAATATTTGGAGTTTAATCCACCATTTATATAAAATCGGGCACACATGGACCGACATGTTTAAATTAACTCAGAAAGTGATTCTATGCTTATTTTCGAACCGCAGTATGGTAAATGGTATAAAAACACTTCACATACCCCTATCTGTACCTGAAGTAAGTGCAGATGCTGCCTTTTATATTTTCGGCCGATTTAATGTTAATGGTCCATTTACCCAAGCTGGCGTAGCATTGTAAAGTCGTCTCGTCCGACTTTTCTTCTCTCCTTACTGATTCTTCTTTACCATTTCCACTGGATTACCGGATTTCTCATATATGTTGCTAATGTTTAAATGAATAATGTGTCATGCTCTTCTCATTATACCCTACACAACTATGTTGTCAGGGTATTATAGCTTTGTGCAGCCCCAAATGTTTGTAACGCCGCGAAATATTGGTCCTAGACCCACCTTTAAGTATACCGATCGTCATATCTCGACTAGCTGAGTCGATCTAGACATGTGTGTCCGTCCGTCCGTCCGTCTGTCCATTATAATTTGTAAACACGATACAGGCCACAGTTATGGACCAATCTTCACGAAATTTTGCATGTAGGATGGGTTCTGGCCAATGAAGACCCCTATTGTTTTTGGAAAAGATTGGTTAATATTTAGGGGGTGAAATGGACCAAATACTAAATTTTTGTCGGTTTTTCTGGTCGCTCCAGAGGCCGCAATTATGGCCCAAACACCGCGAATTTTTGCATGGAGAAGGGGATCGGGTCAGAGAATAAGCATGCATGTTTTTATAAAGATCGGTCAATATTTAGCGGGTCAAATGAACCCTGACTTTTGTGTGAAAAATGACAAAATTTGTATTCTATGCCATATATATTTACTCCTGGAGGATGTAGACCCCAGGAGTTGATAACATATCCAAGAGGAGTGGTTGACCTTTAAATTGATACCAAATATAGTGATGTATCTACTCAGATGTGGGAGTTACAGTCAAATATTTACATGTGCTTACGTATTCAGATATTATTTAGTAATCCATTACCACATTAAAGGGAGAAATATCGCGCTGATGGCTTTGAAATTTTTCATGAAGTTCCAGTTATGGTCAAGAACAACGCCTACAATTTTCGGTGATGATCAGATTAAAATTTTGGGATGAAATGGACCGAAAACATAATTTTTTGTGTGTTTTCGAGTAGAGTATAATCCGAAAATCACAATACACCCACCGTGAAGGTAATCTGGACAAGTAATAAGAAGGACTGTACAAGAGGGGGCAAATATCAGGAAATATTACTCAGACTCGGAATAAACATCCTCAGAAAGTTAGAGTTCGTGGTAGTTGTGTAGGGTATCGTATGGTCGGCCCCGTCCGACTATACTGCTCCGCTCACTGGTTTTTGGTTTATTGTTCTACTTATAAAAAAAAAAAAAATAAATACACACACGCACACCCACAATCACACCAAAAGTTGTAACATAATTTAAAATAATGGCAAATTCAACAGCTGCAAATTTGCATAATTCTTTGTGAGAGAGAGTGTGTGCGAATATATATGTATATTTTTGTTTGGTTTTTATTTTCACACAAAAAAGTCGTTAGACAAATATGAATTTTTAATTTTTTGTGTTTTAACAAAATTATAAAATTACGTATGGTTTGTCGAAATAATAACATAGCGATAAGGTTTGGGCTCAATTTACGAGATAGCTTTAATGCAGATAAATTTAATCATTCGATGCAGGATATTTTAACGATGCAAATAAAGTTAACTCTGGTGGAATTGACTAAAGCATGGATTAGAATGAATGAAAAAAGAGAATTTTGTGCTGCGTAATACAATGTTACAATCAGTTTTTATACCCATCACCACACTGTGGTACAGAGTATTATGTCTTTGTGCATATGTTTGCAACAGGCAAAAATAATCGAGATAGACCCACGGTTCCTTTTGAGAATATGCATAGAATCACTTTCTGAGTCGATTTCTGCATGTCCGTCTGTCTGTCTGTCCGTCCGTCCATGTATTATTGTTAACAAAGAAAAGGTCGCCTTTATGATCCTATTTGGATAAAATTTGGCACATGTCACTTAATTGGCCCAAGGACGAACCCTTTTGAAATTGGGAAAAATCGGTTCCCTATATATCATTCGATTCGCACGAAACTTGACACAGCGTAATTAATAGGGTCTAGAATGATGTGTGTAAAGTTTCCTGAAAATCGGTTCAGATTCAGATATAGCTCCCATATATAGTTTCGTCCGATTTTAAGTAAATGGTGTACCAAAGTCCCTATATATCTTATATCGATTTGCACGAAATTTGGCATAGCACAATGAACTAGGTCTAGAATGATGTGTGTTAAGTTTCCTGAAAATCGGTTCGGATTTTGATATAGTTCCCACATATATCTTCGTCCGATTTAAGGTAAATGGTGTACCAAAGTCCCTATATATCTTTTGATTTGCCTGAAATTTGGCATAACGAAATGGATTAGGTCTAGAATGATGTGTGTTAAGTTTCCTGAAAATCGGTTCAGATTTAGATATAGCTCCCATATATATTTTAGTCCGATTTAAGGTAAACGGTGTACCAAAGTCCCTATATATCTTTCGATTTGCACGAAATTTGGCATAGCGTACTTAATTATGTATAGAATAGTGCGCGTTAAGTTTCGTGAAAATCGGTTTGGATTTACATATAGCTCCTATATAAATTTTCGTCCGATTTAATGTAAATGGTGTAAAGTCCCTATAGATATTTCGGTTTGCATAAAATTTGGCATAGTGTACTGAAATGAGTCTGGAGTGATGTGGGTAAAGTTTCCTGAAAATCGGTTCAGATTTATATATAGCTCCTATATATTTTTTCCGATTTTATGTAAATTGTGCACTAAAGACCCATAGTTTGTCCGATTACAACACAATTTTGTACAATAAACTGTAGTTAATATAAATTAACCTCTGCCATTCTCATTGAAATTGGTTCAGATTTTGATATAGCTTCTACATATATATATTTTGTCCGATTTTACACAAAATTGACACAAATTTTGCACAACGTACTAAAGTTTTGAAATGTGGAAAGTTTTGAAATCGGTTCAGATTTGGATAGATCTTCTATATATATCTTCTCCCGATTTTAGGTAATTTTTGGTGGAAGCTACCCTATATCTGAACAAATGAAAAATTTAGTATAGGTTGCAGAATTCGACGTCTGTTAGCATTCATCTGTTGAATATACCCAAAGTGGTGAAGGGTATCATATAGTCGGTCCCGCCCGACTTTACTACTTTCCTTACTGGTTCTTTCATATAAATGGGATAGGAAACTTTACACATCGCGCCGATCATACAAAATATATGCTTGCAGTCGCGGAAGTAAAATATAGTTCCCAATGGGACATGTTAATCATCCACCCCCACGAATAAAAAAACACCTTTAAGATCATCCATTTCATCATTGTTTTATTTATATTTTTTATCATCTGAATCATTTTATCTCATTTCCTTCTTCAGATAATATTAACGGAAGTACTTACAAAATGTTGTTGAAAGTTTCCATTTATTCTAACCAGCATCATCGTCATTATTATCGTTGTAATAACACCTGGAATGTAGGAAGTTTCCAGTTTCCTTCAGGTTAGTTTCGTTTCATGGTTATTTGTTTTTTCTTCACCACTGCAGTCAGTATATTTCCATTAAATGTATGAATTCCAAACAAGTTTTAGAAGAAAACTTTTCTTTTATGCATCTTTAGGACATTAGATATATAAAAAACATCTGTCTTGCTACAATTTAATGAGAATGAAAAATGTGTAGCGCTTTAATATTTGCATATATTGCAGTAATGAACTATGGCGAAATGCAATGAGATATTATAATTATTCAACAAAAGAATGATCTCCGAACATCCAGTCGAAATTCAAATTGAACAATATTAATATTTTTGGCGGCAAGTTTTGGCACCCAAATTAACCCACCATAACAAATTGCAGTCAATTCGATTGAAAAAGGTTTCCAAAATCCTCAATGTTCTCTTATTTGGGGGTACCGTTATATAGAGACTACCCCAAATTGATAACTTTTAGTAGAGAGATTTCATAGCAAATGAGAATTCAAACCAGTGAGCGGAGCAATATAGTCGGGCAGAGCCGACCATATGATACCCTACACAACTTCCACGAAAATCTAACTTTTTGTGGCTCTATGTCAACAAACTTTACAAACATTTAGTACAGCTCTGCTAATTACTTGTACAGAAACCCTTCACTGTGGGTTGTATTGTGATGTTCGGCTTTCAATTGTGGCATACAGATCGACTCGAAAAAAACACAAATAATTAAATTTTCGGTCTACTTCATCCCAAAATTATTATCCGTTCATCACCGAAAATTATAGGCGTTGTCCATGACCATACCTGGATCCTCATAGAAAATTTCTACCCTCTAATGTGGTAATGGGTTACTAACTAATAAATGAATACATAAGCACCTGTAAATACAATATAATTGGTATCAATTAAAAGGTCAACCACTCCTCTACTACTATAACTATGGCCTGTATCGTGTTTACAAATTATAATGGACAGACGGACGGACGGACACACATATCTGGATTGACCCAGCTAGTCGAGATATGACGATCGGTATACTTAAGGGTGGGTCTAGGACCAATAATTCGCGGCGTTACAAACTCTTGGGGCTGCACAAAGCTATAATACCCTGACAACATAGTTGTGTAGGGTGTAAATACCAAATAAGAACCATTTCTGTTGCAAATCAAAAGCTCCAAAAAACCTTAGTTTTGCGAGTATATTTGTATTTGTCCGAGTATATTTGTATGGGGGCTACCCGAAAAGGAGGACCAATATTGACAAATATATTTCGAATTTATCGCCATTAGCAATTAAAACCATTGAGCGGAGCAGTACAGTCGGATGGGGCCGACCATACGGTACCCTACACAACTTCCATGAGAATCTAACTTTCTAACTTTGCACACTTTTGACTGGCTAGAGGTCAGCAAATGTTACTAATAATCAGTACAGCCCCTCTAATTATTTGTCCAGATTTCCTTCACCGTGGGTTGTGTTGTGATGTTCGGCTTTCGACACGAAAAGTACAAATAATTAAGTCGACTTCATCCGAAAAATTATTATCTGATCATCACCTAACATTTTAGGCGTTGTCCTTGACCATGACTGGAACCTCATGGAACATTTCAAAGCGATCAGAGCTATATTTCCGCCCTCCAGTGTGGTAATAGGTTACTAAATAATATATGATTACGTAAGCGCCTGTAAATATTTAAGTGTAACTCCCGCATCAGGGTACCTACGACTATTAAATTGGTATCAATTTAAAGGTCAACCACTCCTGCATATACTATCAACTTCTCGGGACTATGTCCTTCAGTGGTAAATATATACGCTATAGAATAAAAATTTTGTCATTTTTCACACAAAAGTTAGGGTCGATTTGATCCGCTAAATATTGACCGATCATTATCAAAACAGGCATGGTTATTCTTTGGCCCGATCCCCTTCTCCATGCAAAAATTCGAGGTGTTTGGGCCATAATTGCGGCCCCAGAAAAACCGACAAAAATAAAGTTTTTGGTCCATTTCATCCCCTAAATATTAACCGATCTTTTCCAAAAACAATAGGGGTCTTCATTGGCCAGAACCTATCCTACATGCAAAATTACGTGAAGATTGGTTCATAACTGTGGCCTGTATCGTGTTTACAAATTATAATGGACAGGCGGACGGACGGACGGACGGACGGACACACATGTCTAGATCAACTCAGCTAGTCGAGATATGACGATCGGTATACTTAAAGGTGGGTCTAGGACCAATATTTCGCGGCGTTACAAACTCTTGGGGCTGCACAAAGCTATAATACCCTGACAACATGGTTGTGTAGTGCATAATTAACGTCTATTGAAAATGAGGTCTGTATTAAACATGTTCTATAAAGCGGTCTCGCTGAAATCGGTCTTGGAGACTTTCATCTATGCTGCCACGAGAAAAGGACATACCAAACTACAAACATACAGGTTGAGCAATTGGGCCCTTCACGACACTGTGGTACAGGGTATTATGTCTTTGTGCTTATGTTTTTTTACAGGTAAAAGGAAACGAGACGGAAACATGTTTCCTTTTGAAAATATGTTTATAATCACTTTCTGAGTCGAATTTCGCATGTCCGTCCGTATGTCCGCCCATGTTAAATTATAAACAAAATACATGTCCCATTTATGATTGGATTAAATTTGGCACAGCTCATTCATTTGGCTTTAAGCCGAACTAAGTTGAAAATGGGGAAATCGGTTCAGATTTAGATATATGTTCGAGAATAACTATATCGGCCCGCATTTAGCCATAGCCAATCGGCTTAAATTTCGATCTTTGGTACACAATTTACATAAAATCAAACGAAAATATATATGTGGGAGCAATATCTAATTCTGGACACATAATCACGAAATTTAGCATACTTCATTCTATTCTCAATTTAGTACGATGTGCCAAATTTTGTGCAAATTTTGAAAGTTATTTGGGGATTTTGGTGCACCATTTACATTAAATCGTACGAAAATACATATGGGAGCTATATCATAATCTGAACCGAATAAGTAACACACATCATTTTAGACTTAAATTAGTACGCCATGCCAAATTTCGTGCAAATCGAAGGGTATATAGGGACTTTAGTACATAATTTTCCTTAAATCAGACGAAAGTATATATGGGAGCTAAATATAGGGGCTTTAGTCCACCATTTACATAAAATCGGAAGAATATATATATATATATATATATATATATCAAGAACTCTTGAAAATATAGCCGATTTATTGCGTCAGCATCAAGTGCCGGCTAAAGGGCTTCTCAAACTTTAAACGCGTTTTTCTCTAAACATTTTTTTTGCGAATGGCGGTCACGATAACTCAAAAACTAATAACCCAATCTGTTCCAAATTTTTACACCTTTCTCTGTGAGTATGTAGCTATCGTATGAACTAGGATAAAGCCAATCGTTGAAGTTCTTCCTTAGTTTTAACTTGGTTTTTGGTCAAAAATCAGCGATTTTCCAAAAATATTTTTTCAAAGGTCTGCCATTTTGTTAATTTTAGAGCGAAGTCAATAATCCTAGTTCATACGAGAGCCATACATGTACTCTTTCTAACACCGTTGGGATTTTCGGATTCCGATGTTCCAGTGAGGAGCTATCATGCCCGCCATCAAAAATAAGGACTTTTCTTTAATTACAAAAAACATCAACAAAACAATAACAAAAATTTTGTTGTAAATTATTTTTCTTTTCTTTTAAATCTTCAAATACATATGCGCAAACTTACAAACATTAACAAGCATTGGTATTGATTTACCAGCCCATTGAAAATCTTGAAAAATTAAAATCGCGAATGGGGGGGTTTCCTTTAATCCAGTACGCTGTGCCAGATTTCGTGCATATCGAAAGATATATAGGGACTTTGGTTCCCAATTTACATTAAATTGGACTAAAATATATATGGGAGCTATAACAAATCTGAACCGATTTTTCCGAATTTAAATAGGGTTCGTCCTTGGACCAAAAAATTAGCTGTGCCAAATTGTATCCAATTCGGATAATACTTTGTTGACTGTTGCACTGTTCAAAGGTGACCCACGTTCAATTTTGCCTTCCTCTCCCCTGTATAGATTCCGTGGGTCTTCGTAGGCGAGCCAAATCCAACCAAGCCTGTACGTAGAGAAGCACTTTGAAGTAAATTTCCCCCCGTTTTTTTCAGAAAACTGGACATTTGATGACTGTTCCTTACATGTTACGCAACGATTTATTACAAATTCCCAATTTCATTTCAAATTCCCGCTAATACAACTATTTTCATCACCAGTAGATAGAGATGTCCCGATCGAAGGGGGGAAAGAATTTCTACACTTGGTTTGAGCGATGGAAAATGTGAATAATCGCAGTTTTTTTATTGGCCCAGAAATATGTATAGCAGCCTCGTATTGTGGATTATAAAGTTTGTAATTTTCAGCGAAAACCCTAACTGAATATTTTATTTATAGAATTTCAGCTACACTATACTTCTCTTTGAGTTTTATACTTTTCATATGCATGAACAAAGTAATCTCTTGTCTGGCTATAGAAAATCTAAAAGTTTATAAACATTGCCAATAAAAAGTGTAAGGGGAAACATTTTTTAAAGAAAATAACAAAATGAAAAGGGGCAAAACCGTTAATAGCCAAGATTTTATTTTTGCATATTTCTAGGTATAGTGCTACTCTTTGCCATACTTGTGGCAACATGAGCTACATTGTTCGGAATGTTCTTTATATTTACTACGCTTTTACCTAACGACCATTTTGCTTGAAATAATGAACCCCTAACAAAAAATAATAACAACGGTACAGCGAAGAATGGTAAATAGGTGGTGTGGCAAATAATGTCAGCACCAGGGCCAAAGCTTTTGTAAATATTGTATCTAGTCTAACAGTAGAAGCTCCAGCAGCAGCAACAACAACATCGACAACGGTAACCCACTAAATGGACAAGGTGTCTAGGGTAGAATTTTTAATGGATTTTTTTTAAATTAAAATACAACAGCAAAAGCAGTTTATATATATACATATATTTTAAATATATATATTCATAAATTAGACAACTTCAGTTAGCTAAGGGTAGCGTCATCGCCAGCCATCTCATTCATTCGTTGCTATTAACCGAGTTGTGTGAACCTGGGGAAAAAAGTAAAAGTGCCCCTGGGTATCGTTTTATCTGAGTAAACCAACGGCAGCAAATAAACAACGCAATTCAGCTCCTCCGACTGCATTATTAAACTGGACATTGCCACCATGTAACGGAGGAGGACGAGGAGGAAGAGGTTATTTTAGAGTACCTAAAAACCAGCAATCAACGAATGACGGACTACGGGTTAGGGTTTACTGTACACCATTCACACACCCACCCAGCACCAATTTTATTCTAACATAGAAAACGTATTTAAAATAATTTCTAAGCATAAACTGACATTAACGATATGAAATTGAGCTCGAAATGTGAGCAACAACTTAATTTTCATCAACGCCTGCAGTACTGCTGCGGAAGTGGGAGGTTTGGTGTCTAATGTATGGCAGTTATTGGCAGTAACGGACTGGCATAAGTGCCTTCACTTAGTCACAGTGAATTTCCGTTCCAACAATACACAGTGGCCTGATAAAAACTTTGGAGGCAATTAGGTGTAGAGTAATTGTGATTGCTGCTGATACTTTAGTACACGCAACAACACACACCGACGCCACGCCACGCCACGAGTCGCAACGAAATGCCACACAACCAGACATGCTACACCGCTATGTTTGGTATACAAAATGCCAGTAATGACTATATTCGAAAAAATATCACTTGTTACGGAAGGTTGATATTTTAAAATTAATATACATATTTATGTATGTTTGTCAGAGGTGCAAGGAAGATGCTTGGTGCCGAGAGTACAACTAATGACCATAATATAAGAAATTATGAGTTTTTTTTTACGAAAATTGACTATTAATTAATTAATCTTGGTAATTTGTTAAATGATGGGAATGTTGGGAAGCATTTATTTTCATTAAATAAACGAAAGGGATAGAGGAAGGATACAATGGAAAATTGTATACGGAAAATGTTTCAATTGATCCCTTCGGAAGTGTCTTGATCCAAAAATTTAAAAGGATCTATGTTTGTTGGATATACACGAAAGTTCGCGATGTGTAACGAGTTATGTCGGTTCAGATTTTAATATTAGTTTGGGGAAAATAAATCCATTGTTTTTTCGGCAGATGTCTATACTGATAGATTTCTCGTAAAGTATCGATCAAATAATTTCAGATTAATGCTCGTTGGAAGGGTGGCATTTCGCAGTAAAAAAATTATTTTGCTATTTATACCCTTCACCACACTGTGGTACAGGGTATTATGTCTTTGTGCATATGTTTGTAACAGGCAAAAGGAAACGAGATAGACACATGGTTCCTTTTGAGAATATGCATAGAATCACTTTCTGAGTCGATTTATACATGTCCGTCCGTAGATGTTAAATTGTAAACAAAGTACAGGTCGCATTTATGATCCGATTTGAATGAAATTTGGCACACACAACTAATTTGGCCCAAGGACGAACCCTAATGAAGTCGGTTCAGATTTAGATACAGTTCCCATATATAGTTTCGTCCGATTTTTGTAAATGGAGAACCAAAGAGTCAAATTTTGGCCTTTTGAGACAAAATTTTGCACAGAGTACTAAACTAGATCCAAAATTGATGTGTGTCAAGTTTCGGTTAAATCGCTTGAGATTTAGATATAGCTCCCATATATATATGTAAATGGTGCACCAAACTTCCAATATTAATCCGATTGAGACAAAATTTTGCTCAGAGTATTAAATTAGGTCTAGATTGATGTATGCCAAGTTATGTTGTCGGGTCAGATTTAGATATAGCTCCCATATATAGTTTCGTTCGATTTTATGTAAACGGTGCACCAAACATCCAATATTGATTGAGACAAAATTTTGCACAGAGTACTGAATTAGGTCTAGATTGATGTATGCCCGGTTCAGATTTATATATATATAGTTTCGTCCGATTTTATGTAAACGGAGCACCAAACTGCCAATATCGGTCCGATTAAGACAAAATTTTGCACAGAGTACTGAATTAAGTCCAGATTGATGTATGCCAATTTTTAAATCGGTTCAGATTTAGATATAGCTCCCATATATAGTTTCGTCCGAATTTTTGCCAATATTGGTCCGATTGAGACAAAATTTTGCACAGAGTACTGAATTAGGTCCAGATTGCTGTATGTTGGAATCGATTCATATTTAAATGGGGCAGCAAAGAATCAAATTTAGGCTGATTCAGACAAAATTTTGCACAGAGTACTGAATTAGGTCCAAATTTATGTATCTGAAGTTGAGCTGAAATCGGTTCAGATTTAGATATAGCTCTCATATATAGTTTCGTCCGATTTTATGTAAATGGGGCACCAAATACTGCCAATATTTGTCCGATTAAGACAAAATTTTGCAGAACGTACTGAATTAGGTCTGGATTGATGTATGCGAAATTTTGTTGGAATCGGTTCAGATTTAGATATAGCTCCCATATAAAGTTATCAATTAAATTTTTCATAAATTTCAGATTGGTATGGTATGGTTTGGTCGGCACATTTTACAGTTTTTCTTTGAAAAAGCGAAAATACAATGCTAAAATTGTGAACGGTGTTTATGGTTCCGATACTGCAACAGCCAATTATGTGCAATCTTGTTATCCTAGATTCCGTTCAGGAATTTTTGATGTTAACCCTTTGAGCCTCGATTTTTTCCCGTAATCATAGAACAATTTTCTGTTTACAGATTTAATGCAACTATCCTAGAAAGGAT
>NW_026876364.1:0-19404 GCF_032173495.1 Musca vetustissima | reverse complement strand
CAAAAAATCCACTGAGCTCCCACATATACATATATATTCGTCCGAATTACATAAACGGTGACCAAACTCCCAATGTTTATTGCGTTTTATTAAAATTGGTGCACCTTCCATATGTATTTCGAATTGTGATTAAAATTAAATTTTTAACTTCAATTTTGCTATAAATCGTTTTCCATAAATTTGTCCCATGGTACACATACGATACTAAATCTGGCCGAATAAAATTAAATTTATCATAGGTTGCAGAAAGACAGGAGTATGTTCCTTCGGGGGAACATTGCCATGTAATTGTCAGGATACATATGCACAATATACCCAAAGTGGTGAGGGATAATTCACAGAGTCGGCCCAGTCCGACTTTATCATTTTTCCTTACTGGTTTTTGTATTGAAAATTTGCTACACATTGAGATGACAAAATAAGCGGGAACCCATTTTTGGTCAAATTAGCACAACATGCCAAAAATACTGAATATAGCGGGAACCATTTAATGGGGCTATACCAAAACGTGGACGTGGACCAATATATCCCATTTGCATTCAGTTCATGCAAGGCATCAATGTTTTGTGGCTCAACGGCCGTTTTTGGACGACAAAGTTAAAAGTTCATCGATGTGTTCTTGTCGTGATATGCATTATCGAATGTGACAAATAATGCCATTTTTCGCAATCGGGTTTTCAAGTCACGATAGGTGGATAAACACCAAGCCATATATCTTGCTAAAAATTGAATTTTGCAATATTACATTCATCTATTTCAAAATGTCTTCAAATAAGTTTTTGTTTTAATTAAATATGTTATTGATTAAACATCCTCAAAGCCACAATTGCCTCGTACACATTTTTAGTCTCCCCAATGACCTTTTCTCAAGGAATAAATTGTGGAGGTGGATATGTTGTTGTATAATAAATCAATCAACAAATAGTTTTTTGTCTCGCTATTTATATAATAAATTAATTAGCATTATGCTGACACATATGCATCACACATATATGTGTACCAATGAAAACATTTCCACAAATACCACTGATATAATTATTCATTAGGTCATTAATTAAATGTCGAAATGTTTGTAAGTAAATAAAGCAATTAAAATTAAAAAATCAATATTTTCTCATGTTATCGGCTTATGAATTGGTAAGGGACTTTCTCGACATCTGTTATAAAAAACAATATCGGTCAAACATGTACAGTATAAGAAATAAGAAGAAACATGCTTAAGTTTTGCATTCAACGTTGCTTACCTATTTCGTAAGAAAAATTCAGCAGCGTAAAGGTAAAACCTCTACCTGTATAATATCTTGCACTCATTACAATTGCATACGTTCGTGCTGCTGAACCTCCCATTTCATGTTCTCCTGCATATAGCTAAATTAACATACTCTTTTGTATACTAAATTCTACCACAGAAGTAGCTATTGTAATAAATTCTTCGAACATCATATATTGTAGAGTAAATGCAATATGGTAATTGATGGCATTCTCCAAAGGATAGAAATTGGCTTATAATTTTGGTAAGGAACCACTGAAGTGTATTAATTTTTGAATTATATTGTATTTCTTACAATAAAAAATTTTCAGGGTGTCTTTAACAGTTACAGTTTGTATATTGATGGGAGACTTATTATCAAATATTTTGAAAAAATCTGACAAATCTGACAACTACGAGAAATTATCTTTAAAATCCACAATTTATGATTAAGAATATAAAACAGAAATTATAAATTACACTGTGACACAAAATAGAAATCATGATTTGTGGATGGGAAATTCCTTAAAGGGATAAAGCAAGTGACGAGTACATTAAGAACCCAGAAGGAAAAATTCGACATAGATCATGTTTGATCATGTTTGCAAAAAAGGGGGGAATTCGGATGGGACCGACTATATAATACCCTTCGCCACTATGGGTATATTAAACAAATGCATCTTAAAACCAGTAAGGAAAGTAGTAAAGTCGGACGGGGCCGACTATATGATACTCTTCACCACTTTGGGGATATTCTGCATATGTATCCATTGATATGAAATTGAACTTAAATATGCGATCTTAATCTATAAGTAAACCGACTAACGTCAATTCAAACACATGCCATTCTGCAACCTATTCCATACTTTGTAAATAGATTTAAAACAAACTTTACACACGATATTTGATATGTTTCATTGTTTAAAATGTAATATCAATCAGGCACCCATTGATTATTTGGTGTACAATCAACATGAATAGGTCGAAATTATATATGGATGCTATGCTTATATCTAAATCCGAAACGATTTCAAAGATAATTGCCAGAGATTATTTTATATTAATTTCAGTACGTTTTGTCAATCGCCCTAGCTATGGGTCTTTATTGCACCATTTACGTTACTTAACTGCCCGATTTTTACGAAACTTAGGACACATCATTCTGGACCTAATTCAGTACTACTTTGGAGCCCCATTTACCTTAACTCGGAAGAAAATATATATGGAAGCTATATATAAATCAGACCCGATTTTCTCGAAACTTGGCACACGTCATTATAGACTTAATTCAGTACACTATTTAAAATTTCGCTTACATTAACCGATTTTCACGAAACTTTGCAGACATCATTCTAGACTCAATTTAGTACACTGTGTTCAATTTCGCGCAACTGGAAAGATATAGGGACTTTGGAGCCCCATTTACCTTAACCCTTTGTGGCCCAATGTTGCCCACAAGCAACAAAATATTTTAGAGCTTATATTTAATATGCAGCTAGTAGATATATATTATTTGGATTTCATATGTCAAGACGTGATTATGGACGACATATATCAAAAGAAAAAATCCAAAAAAATTCAATTTTTTGGTAATGTTATGTGCTTTTCAACATAGAGAAGAGAGTAAATTTGTGTACAGTACTAATTTGTGTATACAGTCCAAATTATTTAAATCGCTTCGTATTCGAATTGTACGAATTCTACCATCAGAATTATTTTTGGTTCTTGTGAAAATTAATATAAAGAACAATTTAAAATGATTTTTCTGTCGATTTTGAATTTGGTTTTCTTGATATTGGACTTCAATTTTTCCCAAATAATGTACTGTATCTCCCGAATTCAAGGATGTATCGATGCCAAATTTTGTGCATATTCTATTCAGGATAGTTGCATTAAATCTGTGGACAGAAATTTGTTCTAACATTGCGGAAAAAATTCGAGGCTCAAAGGGTTAAATCGGAAGAAAATATATAGGGAAGATATATAAAAATCTGACCCGATATTCTCGAAACTTAGCACACATCATTCTAGACTCAATTCAGTACTCTATGTAAAATTTCGTGCAAATCGAAAGATATATAGGGACTTTGGTGCACCATTTACCTTAAATCGGACGAAAATATATATGAGAGCTATATCTTAATCTGACCCGATTTTCTCGAAACTTGGCACATGTCATTCTAGACTCAATTTAATACACAGTGCTAAATTTCGTGCAAATCGAAATATCTATAGGGACTTTGGTGTACCATTTACATTAAATCGGACAAAAATATATATGGGAGCTATATCTAAATCTGAACCGATTTTCACGAAACCTAACTCACATCATTCTAGACCTAATATATTACGCTGTGCCAAATTTCGTGCAAATCGGAAGATATATAGGGACTTTGGTGGACCATTTACATTAAATCGGACAAAAATATTTATGGAAGCTATATCTAAATCTGGACCGATTTTCACAAAACTTAACACAAATCACTTTAGACTTAGTTCAGTACGCTATGCCAAATTTCGTGCAAAGCGAAGAATATATAGGGACTTTGGTGCCCCATTTACATAAAATCAGACACACATTAATTTAGACACAGTTTAGTTTTCTATGCCAAATTTCGTGAAAATTGGATGATGTATAGGGACTTTGGTGCAACATTTACATTAAATCGGACGAAAATATATATGGGAGCTATATCCAAATCTGAACCGATTTTCAGGAAACATGACACACATCTTTCTAGAACTATTTCATTAGGTCTAAATATGAAAAATACCTTGTATAATCGTCAATAACACTGCAACCTATCTCTGTATAAAATAAAATCCATCTAAGTTCATTTATTAAGTCATAATTTGGCATTTGGTCAATGAAGTTTGTCAGCACTAGGGATAATTCATGTTTCTTCAGAATGAAATTAATGTGCATGTCGATTTCAAAAGACTTGTAACTACATTCAAATTATATATTTTTCACTAGGATCTTTTTCGTAACTGTAAATAACATAGAGAATACTTTCGTATTTAAAACATTAAAAAAAATAGTATGATTTTTTTCGATGACGCCCTTAAGAACAACAATTTTTAAAGATTTCGATCATGACATGCCAACAATTCGGAAAAAATGCCGACTATTGGCACAAAGGCACTATTTTACCCAATTATCAATTTAATCTACTTTAATACAAATTAATTAAACAAAATTTATTTACATCGGGGAGTAAACAAAATTGGGAAAGATATGAACCTAAATACAATATGGCGAAAAAAATGCTCTCGAGATGGTGAAATATTTAAAATGCGAAAATCCTTAAAGTGCCGACTATTGGTGGGTGCACTTACCCTACAAAAAGTTTGAAAAAATAAAAGCTGATGTCCCGAATTAAGAATAGTGTTGTGTGAACGGGTCAATTTATCTACGTAATTGTGAGAGCGAACAACGTTGTTCAAATGCCCGTCAGAACATGGCATAGCAAAAACCATTGAACTGTATATCAGTTCGGCGAATGTTCGGCAGAATTTGAAAAAAAAAATATTTTCCAAATTCTAGAAACCCTTTTTTGGAGGCTCGTCGCGCTTAAATAATTTGTATCTCATTTTTTTTTTTTAAATCCCGTACGATAAAAAAGGAAATTCTGACTAGAAATATCGATTTTTGAACCATTTTGAGCCATATACCTGAATGGTGTACGAAGCTAATCGGGTTCAGTAATATCATATAATACTACCACTGATTGAATTATGATAATGAGTTGGCTTTGAAAAATATAATTCTTTAACCCTTTGAGCCTCGAATTTGTTTTCCGTGATCATAGAACAATTTTCTTTGTGCGGATTGAAAGTAACTATCCTTAATTTGATATGAACAAAATTTGACATCCTATAGCCTTGCATTCGCGAGATACAGTGCATTCTTTCTGAAAAATAAAAGTCCAATATCAAGAAAACCAAATTCAAGATCAACGGAAATAAAAATTTTAAATTATTCTCCATATTCTTTTTTACAAGAATCAAAAATAATTATGATGGCAGAATTCGGACAATTCGAATACGAAGCGATTTAAATAATTTGGACTGTATACACAAATTAGTACTGTTTGCCGTTTGCCGTGACCACAAGTTTGAATTTTTTAGATTTTTCTTTTGAAATGTGTCGTACATAACAAGGTTTTACTTACGTAATCCAATAAATATAAATTTACTAGCTATATATTAAATATAAAATCTAAAACATTTTGTGCCGTTGGGCAACATTGGTCCACAATGGGTTCCGGGTACTTGTTATAATCATTGGAATCTTTTCCGGTTCAGAATTGATATAATACAGTACCACCAATAAAACAGTACCACCGGTTTCGGAATTGATATAATACCGTATCACCAAAAATTATTTGATCTGTTTGAATTAATTCACCTCTGTTCGCTGCAACAACCAAAAGAGCTAAGTCACAACCCCTATATTATATTTGTGAGTAGTAGAGGGCGGTAGTAGACAACTTGAAAAAACTTACCTTTTAATTTTTTTATTGCGCTGCTACAATTATAATTATTTTATATTTGAAGTTATATTTTATTTCCTTTTTACACGTTTTTCTATATTATTTCTTTATATATTTATATTTATTTCTTTTTTAACTTCGGACTTCACCCGATACACTAATATAAAACACTGAATTTCGAATAGATTTTTTTTGCTTTATCTACGGCGACTACGAAAATTAAACCACTTTCTATGATTGAAACACTCACTAACTGATGAACACTTTCGAACAAAACAAACACTTTCAAATTATCTATTTAAACTTTTGTAGTGAACCTAAACCGAATGCGAATAAAAACAAAGACTACTACCCCGGGAAACGGCAAATGAACGGAGATGATGTGGAGCTTTTGCTCTCTTTTTAAAATGGCCACGGATACGTAGTTGCAAAGGCAACATATTTTATTTTTCATTAAAAAGCTTTTTGTAGCCAAACGCACACAGATTTGATCGAACAACAGGAACAAGGCACAAGAGATACATACACACAAGAACAATTTGCAAACCTTTCTGTGCAATCGATAATGGATTATTTCATATTTTTTTATTACACGGACGATATGAACGGATTTTATTATATTTTCTATTTTAGGTTGCACTCAACATTTTTTAATTACTTCAACAACATATTATGATTATTTTCTATTTTTTAATTAATTTGCAACACAATTACCCGATCACTACAACGGACGTCTACACGGTATGAACGCGACGAAAGAACTAAATTAGTGTGTTGAGTGAGTTGTTTAACTTGATCCCACTGGAATGGGGAATGTGAGAGAGAGACTTACAATGGAAGTTGTAATGAAGGGATTGTATTCGTTGCCGTTGATATTTATGAGTGGGTCCTGGAAATGGGAATTTTCTCTGGCAGTAGCTCCATTGGAAATGGAAGGAATAAAAAGTTAGTTTTGTTTTAACCTTACATAACGTTAATGAAAGGAGGAGAGAATAGAGAATAAACAAATCATGATGCACAAGGAGAAATCGACATGAAATATGCAGTTAGAGATTTTTAATCTTTCGCGCATACATATATACCATAGGCGGGCATAACAAAATTGAGAATATGTGTGAGCGTAACTGAGAATTCATCACTAAGAACGACTGACAAAAAGAGAACAAAAATAAGTAAAAAAGCGTTAAGTTCGGCCGGGCCGAACTTCGGATACCCTCCACCATAGAAATACTGACAAATTTTTGAAATGAAAACATAGAGAACCTACATATAACTACAATTCTTACAATGGATTGTTGTAAACCAAATAGAAAATTCAGCAATTTCAATGGGGGGTTTCCTAAAATGTTGAACTATATTATTAACGCATGGTACGGTGAAACATGTGTATAAAATACTGAAAATACTCCAATTTAGAGGGCAATATTATATATGAGGCATACTAAAGCGGGACCAATATTGACAACATTGTGTAGGAATTAGCAACTACTTTGTGTTTTCATTATATAAGGGGTTAGGCCTAATTAAGGGCCGATGTAGCTCAAGTTCCAAGCTAATATTTTAGTTTTGAATCCCAATACCGTCCATCACGCTAAATATTAAATAGGTAGGATGTTTTATATAGGACCTGGTCCTAAATGCGGGTCGATACAGTTCATTCTCAAACCTCACGTTTTAGTTTTTATGTCGATATCCTCCGAGAGAAAAATTATTACAACATATGGCTAAATCGACTACATCGTTTTAGAATTCCATACTATGAGGGTATGAAATGAAAATTTCGGCTACCGAATATCCCCCTACTGTGGTGGAATACAGCTATATGGGATAACCCCAATACACGGAAAAAATTAGCTAACTATTTTAAAATAAAAAGAGGGGTTATATGGGGACTACCTCTAAAAGGTGGGTGAATATTAATAATTTTTGGTAGGGTGATTTGTTTCCATATACGACTACAAAATACCAAATTACAGCGAATTCGGTTGAAAATCGTGCTCAAGAACCCCAAAATACCGAAAATTGGAGGGTATTATATGGGGGCTACCCGAAAAAATGGACCTATATTTATAATTTTTAGTGGAGAGATTTGCTACGCAATAAGAACTCAAAGTACCATATTTCAGCGAATTCGGTTGAAAAACGGCTCAAGAACCCCAAAATACCGAAAATTGGAGGGTACCCTTATATGGGGGCTACCCGAAAAAATGGACCTATATTTATAATTTTTTGTGCAGAGATTTGATACCCAATAAGAACTCAATGTACTAAATTACAGCCATTTCGGTGAAAAAATCCGGTCAAAACCCCCCAAAAACTGAAAATTGGGAGGTACCGTTCTATGGGGGCTAACAGAAAAAGTGGACCTATATTTATTATTTTTAAACCCGAAATACTGAAAATTTGATTAGAGTGATTACAACAGACAGACGGACATGCTTAGATCGTCATAGAATTTTACGCTGATCAAGAATATATATACTTTATAGGGTCGGAAATGATTATTTCGATGCGTTACAAACGGAAAAGCAAAACTAATATACACTCCATACTATGGTGGAGGGTATAATAATGCGTTTTTAACCATGGATAAGCACGCCTGATATATACCATTAATGGAACAAGGGACACATAGCAATGTTGAGCATATCAAAATTTAAGTGAATTCACGAAAAACAAGGGTTTTACGTGAATTCATTGACTTATTTAATATTTTGAAGACAATCTGAAATAGCATTGAAAACATATTATGAAAAAGAAAAATATTAAAAGCTAGCATATGCCCGCAACCTTGTTAGCGAATGTAGGAAATATTTAAACGTGTATTAACATCGACCATAAATTAAGTTTGAGTACCATTAAGTACCAAATTTCATGATTCGAGCTCTAAAGGTTCACCCAAATCCAAATGATCAATTAACACACATTATTTCCATAATAATATCAACCATCCAACAAAACTTCATGCATACACCGATGCTATACCCCCACAATGATTCCAGATTTAAATTTCAGGATTCCAACTCTATTGGTTCACCCACAATTTAAATTGTACCAAATTTAGTACACAGTTGTACCAATTCCAAAACTTCCTGAATACTCTAATTCTACACCCCCAGTGATCCTAAATCCTAGTTTCAGGATTCTAACTCTATCGGTTTATCCACAATTTAAATTGTACCAAATTTAGTACACAGTAGTACTTATTTCTAAAACTTCCTTTCAACCTCAAACCTACACTCCCACAGTCATCCAAAATCCAAGTTTCAAGATTCCAACTTCATTGGTGCATCCGCAATTCAAAACGTACCAAATTTAGTACATAGTTGTACCAATTTCCAAAACTTCCTACATACCACACTCCTACACCCCCACAGTGATCTAAAATCCAAGTTTCAGGATTCCAACTTTATCTGTTGACACACAATTCAAATTGTACCAAATTTAGTACGCAGTAGTACGAATTTACACAAGTTCTTACTTAACCCAAACGAAGACCCCCACAGTAATCCTAAATATAAGTTTCAGGATTCAAACTCTATCAGTTCACCCACAATTCAAATTGTTCCAAATTTAGTACAAAGTAGTACGAATTACCAGAACCTCCTTCTTACCCCAAACCAACACCCCCACAGTGATCCAAAATACAAGTTTCAGGATTCCAACACTGTCGGTTCACCCACAATTTAAATTGTACAAAATTTAGTACACAATAGTACCAATTTCCAAAGCTTCCTACATACCCCAATCCTACACCTCCACAGTGATCCTAAGTCAAATTTAGTACACATTAGTACAAATTTCTAAAACTTCCTACTTATTTCAATCTTACACTTTAACAGTGATCGTGACTCACAAATTTCATGATTCTAGTTCTATTGGTTCGCCTAAAAAAATGTACCAAATTTAGTACCACTTAGTACCCATAAGTATTAATTTGGTTAACTTAATCCTAACTCTAATCCTACATCCCTACAATGATCTTAACTCCAAACTTCATTGTTCCAGCTCTATCGATTCACGCAAATCCAAATTGTACCAATTATAGTACATATCCCAATCTTACCCTCCGACGGTAATGTTACTTTCAATTTTCAAAATTTCAGCTTGATTTGTACCTCCAAATCAAATTTGTACCAAATATAGTACCATGTAGTCATTTTCGTACACATGAGTACACACTTTCCATACTCTCTTCATATCGACCCTAATTCTCAACCTTAATTTGTATTCCAAATTTCAAGTTTTTAGCTCAATCCATTCACATGTTACGAAATTGTACCAAATTTAGTACTTTACGGATACTTGTAGTTCGAATTTCCAAAAAGTCCTTTGCTACATCTATTATAGACTCCATCGGTGACCCTCAATCCAAATTTCAGAGTTCTAGCTCTACTGGTTCGCCAAATACAAATGATACAATATTTAGTACATTTCGTACCGTTCTATACGAATTTCCAAAAACCACGCCTTATCTGGCACCTTTGGACCAAGAGTGACACTCACAGCCGTTTCGTCTGGGCGTTGATGAATCGTTAAATTAGTCAGTCAGTCAATCACTTTACTCTTTTATTAGTATAGATTAAATATGTACCAAATATAGTACCATAAAGTACTTTTCGTACAGATGAGTACACGCTTTCAAAACCATCTCCTTAAATAGACTCTACATCTCAACCCTAATTCGTATTCCAAGTTTCAAGTTTTTAGCTCTATCCATTCACATGCTACGAATTTGTACCAAATTAAGTACATTTTAGTACTTTTCGGATAGTTATAGTTCGAATTTCCAAAAACCCTTTGGTACACCTATCCTACACTCCATCAGCGACCACCAATCCAAATTTCAGAGTTCTAGCTCTATCGGTTCGCCAAATACAAATGGTATCACATTTAGTACTTTTCGTACCGTTCTAGTACGAATTTACTAAAACCCAGCCTTATCTGTCACCATTGGACAAAGAGCCGTTTCGTCTGGGCATTGATGAATCGTTAAATCTCTTCAGTCAGTCAATAACTTTACTCTTTTATTAGTATAGATTAGTACTTTTTAGTACATTTCGTGCCGTTCTAGTACGAATTTCCAAAAACCCAGCCTTATCTGTCACATTTGGACCAAGAGTGACCCTCACCCAAAATTTCAAGATTCTAGCTTCAGCCCTTTCGTCTCTCAATTAACATAGCCACATTTTTATACTCCAATCATAGCCACATTTTTATACCCTCAGCCTTATGAGGGCTATGCACTTTGATACGATGGAAATGTGCCTCATCGAAGTATTGGTTTTAGACCCCATGTCTGCCTACGAAAAATTATCAATATTGGCCACTATTTCGGGGTAGCCCACATATATCATATTTAGTGTCTCTGTTTCGTTATTACCTTGTTACGACGTCGCTGCATTATGTTTTGTAAATAAACAATGCAGCGACAACCACAACGACGAATATCGGGACAGATACCGTAAACTAAGATCATTGTCTATGCAATATTGCCAAATTATGACCTTGGACTATTAGCAATAGAGAATGGGAATAGGCAAATTAGAATAATAATAATAAACTAAGGGTGTCACTTCATGAACATTAAGAGAAGAAAATAGGGATGCCATATTAGAATGCTAAATACCTTAATATATAAAAGAGCTTAGTGTTAAGTAAGTGAGTGAGCAAGTGACTGACAAATCATCGCCCAGACGAAACGGCTAAAGCTAGAAGCTTGAAATTTGGAGTGAGGGTTTCTGTTGGTGTGTAGGCGTGAGATAAGGCTGGGTTTTTTGGAAATTCGAACTAGAAGGGTACGAAAAGTACTAAAATGTATCAAAAAATATTATACCTTTGTATTAGGCGAACGGGAAGAGCTAGAATTCTGAAACTTGGAATGATGGTCTCTGATGGAAAGTTAGAAAGATGTACGAAAAGGGGTTTTTGACCTAAAAGTGTACGAAAATTACTAAACTTAACTAAATTTATATATATTGAATTTTATACATATTGAACATATATCGCTAGAATCTTGAAATTTTATATTGAATAAAGGTTGGGAAGTGGTGTTGATGTAGGAAATGGTTTATGAATTTAGTAGGGGAGAGGGGGGCACCTTTGAACAGCGCTCTTAAAATCTCGGTTTAAAGTTTTTCCGACCCGTTACCACATTTTTGTATATGGCAATCTTGTTCTCTATCTGCGTAAACCACTTTGGCTAACTTTTTGAGATGTTGACAAAATGTACATGGGTGACCATGTTTTCGCAGTGTCATTGTAAACTTTTAATTTTTTGGTTGTAAGGGCGCAGAGAGAATTCGGTGATCGTTTTCTTACGTTAAACAATTTTTTGCATTCCAACAATCATTTCAAACATAACTAATGTATTTTCTTTCATATGTATTTCCTACAAAAAAAAAAATTATTATAAATTTCCGCAAAATGCCACAGGTAGGGCACCTTTCAACATGCGAAATGAACTCCAGTAAAAAACGGAGTTTTTAACTTTTGGCTTCGATTTCTCAAAATTTCAAATGGGTTAATAAGATTACGAAATTAATTGTATTTTTCATCATATTAATTTTTGTTTTTAAGTCATTTTATGTTTTAATAAATTTTGATTTGAATTTTTTAATAAATAAATGCATTTCTGATATCTATGAATAAAATACATATTTATTTGAACATAAACACTGTAAAAAACCGTGACGTTAAAAAATGCCAACCCTTGTTCAAAGCTGGCCCCCTGGGGGGCATTCTGGATTTTCTGTCGCCATAGGCTGTCTGTCGACAAAAGAGACTGACACTTTTTTTAACGTTAGACAAACTACATCGGTTCACAAAATATTCCTCTATTTTTCAGTATGTCAATCCAGAACATTTTTGTCGTTTATACCTACAATGTACAGGTCGCATTTATGATCCGATTTGGATGAAATTTGAAACAGCTCATCTATTTGGCTCAAGGATAAACTCTTTTAGTTGGGAAAAATCTGCTCAGTTTTAGATATAGCTCCCATATATATTTTCGTCTGATTTTTAGCGTCAAATTTAGGTCGATTGGCACACATTTTTGCACAACGTACTAATAATAGGATAGTCTAATGTGTGCCAAGTTTTATTGAAATCGTTTCAGATTTAGATATAACTCCCATATATATATTAGACCGATTTTATGAGCAACGTACCGAATTAGGTATACAATAATATCTGGTAAGTTTGGATGAAATTAACATGTGTTAATTTGGGGTTTTAAATTCAGTCTCGAAGTTTGTTAATGTGGGCAACTCTCCAAAGAACCACGGAGTATAAAACCAATATTTCGATGAGGCACATTTTTGCCGTAGCAAAGTATATATCCCCTCATTAGCCGTAAGGCGGAGGTTATATAAAAACATTTTAATCTATGCATCAAAAATTATAGATGTACTCTCAAAAAGTCGAGTATTAAAATATATTTCGAAATTCAATTGCAGTTGCACTAAAAAATTAATAATTTTGCAAAAATGTATGTAATTTTTTCTTAATTATATAATGATACGAAAAATTCAATATCTGGTACTTTGTTTACAATTTAACATGGACAGACAGACGGATGGACATGCATAAATCGACTTAAAAAGTGATTCTATGCATATTCTCAAAGGGAATAATTTGTCTATTTCGTTTTCTTTTGCCTTTTACAAACATATGCACAAAGATATAATACCCAGTACCACAGTGTAGTGAAGAGTGTAAAAAAACTCAAAGGCAACTGGTAGCAAAAGTATCAAGATTTTGTTTTATATATTTAACCTATTTTATAAATTTAGCATTTTACTATATTTAACCTTAAAAAGTCTATAAATTCAATTTTAAGGGGACCCCCCATTCTCGGGGTCGAAATTTTTTTGATTTAATTCGAATCTACACTAATTCAAGAATGTCCCTATAAAATTTCAAGTGAACATCTCAAGAACTCTTGAAAATATAGCCGATTTATTGTGTCAGCATCAAGTGACGGCTAAAGGGCTTCTCAAACTTTAAACGCGTTTTTCTCTCTTGCGAATGGCGGGCACGAGAACTCAAAAACTAATAACCCAATCGATTCCAAATTTTTACACGTTTCTCTGTGAGTGTTAGCTATCGTATGAACTAGGATAAAACCAATCGGTAAATATCTTACTTATTTTTTAACTTGGTTTTTGGTCAAAAGTCGGCGATTTTCCAAGGTCCGCCATTTTGTTAATTTTAGAGCGAAATCAATAATCCTAGTTCATACGAGAGTCAGACATGTACTCTTTCTAACACCGTTGGAATTTTCGGATTCCGATGTTCCAGTGAGGAGTTTTCATGCCCGCCATCAAAAATAAGGACTTTTCTTTAATTACAAACAACAACAAAACAATAACAAAATTTTTTTGTAAATTATTTTTTTCTCTTTTAAATCTTCAAATATATATGTGCAAAGTTACAAACCTTAACAATCATTGGTATTGATTTAGCAGCCCATCTTAAAAAATTAAAATCGAGAATGGGTGGGGTTCCCTTAAAAGGAAAATTTGATAAGAGCATTTTGGTGTCTATAAATTATTTTGTCCATGACTCAGTTATGTATTTCTACTTTAAAATATTTATTCTCTTCCAACCTATATTAAACATGAAATGTTAAAAGGGGTGTATGTGATCCTCGATCCATCAAAGTTATGAATGTATGCCAATCGGTTCATAAAAACACCATTGCACAAAAAAGTACGATAGTAGTGATGGCTAATTACGTATTCTCTTCTCTTTTTTCTTTTGGTCAGTCAATTTTGATAATTATCTCACACTCACGTATATTATTTATTTTTCTCTTTTCTACCTTGTTCCATTAATGTTTTGTATGTTTCAATTTTCTCCATATTCCTCCCGATTCCATTTGGAAAGCAACATATTCTCAGAGACAACAACTATTTTGATTACACACTCTTCAAAATCAAAGGGAACAATTACAAATCACTTCATTTAAACTTCATTCGTTAAGTCTCTCATGTTCCACACCATGTCGGTAAGATTAACTTCTAGAATTGTCCATTCATTTAGTTCTCTCGTCGCGTTCATAAAGTGAAGACGTCCGTCGTTGTAGTGATCGGTTAATTTCATTGTCAAGTTACAAAAAAACAAATAAGAAAAACAAAATGGAGACATAATAATGTGTTTTTTAAATAATAGAAAAAGTTGAATACATCCAAAGATAGTGCAAAATCCGTTTATATCTCGTAATAAAATATTCTGCAATATGTCTTCATCAATTGCCAAAAAGGTTTGCTTATAGTTAGTGTGTGTGTGTGCATCAGCAATGCGTTGCCTTTTTGTTATTTGATACAACCTGTGCGCGTTTGGCTATAAAAGGCCTTTTAATACAAAAAAAGATGAGCCGTATCCAACATGGACATGGTTCCATATTAAAAAAAAGAGATTAAAAGCTCCACCATATATTCATGTATTTTCCGTTTCCCGGGGTAGTTATCTATAGCTTGTGGTTTTATCGTATACAGTTTCGGTTTACTACAAAAGCTTCTTCAGATACTAAAATAATATTCTTTAAAAAAGAAGTGTTCATCATTTAGTGCAGTTTTCAACCATAAATAGTGGTTTAATTTTCGTAGTCGAAGATAAATCCCAAATAATTTAGTCAAAATATTATATTTGAAATTTCGTGTCTAGAATTAGTGCATAATGAGGGAAATTTGAAAATAAATATAAAAAGTGTTGGAAAATGAAATGTTTACATATTTTCGAATATATATGGGGAATATTAACGCAAAAAAATATTTATAGCAGCGGAACAGGAATTTAACAGGTAAGTGCTTTTCAATTTGTCTAACTATGTTTGCTTTATCGCCCTCTACTGGTTGTTGTTACTATTCACATATATGAAATATAGGGTTAGTGGCTTAGCTGTATTGGTTGTTACAACGACCAGAGGTGAATTAATTTCCAACGATCAAATGCTGGGTAGTGGTACTGTACTCTAGTCATGCAGCACTTTGCTCCTAATATTTATATTATAAAACCAGTGAGGGGAGCAGTATAGTCGGACGGGCCCGACCATATGATACCCTACACAACTTCCACGAAAATCAAACTTTCTGTGGTGTTATATTCTGAGCTTGTTCAATATTTCGTGATATTTGCACCCTCTTGATCGACTAGAGGCCAACAAATATTACTAATATTCAGTACAGCTTTTCTAATTACTTGTCAGATTTTCTTCATTGTGGGTTGTGTTGCGATGTTCGGCTTTCATTGTGGCCTATAGATCGACTCGAATTAACATAAAAAATTAGGTATCAATGTAAAGGTCAACCATTCCTCTTGGATATACTGTCAACTTTTCTAGTCTATATTCTTCAGGGCTAAATATATACGCTATAGAATATAAATTTTGAATATATTAATAATAATATTGACCGATCTTTATCCCAATAGGCACGACCATTGGTTTCAAATGTCAAGACCTGATTATGGACGACACATAGCCGAAGAAAGAAGAGGGCAAGTGTGTACAATGCTAATCATATCCTATTTAGGATAGTTGCAGTTTTTATGGAGAAGAGGTAACATTTTTGATGAAAATCATGCAACAAATTGGCGTTCATAGACTGGGAGATGAGAAATTCCTTTTGGAAATGAAAGCAATTGGCGAGTTTTTCTGCTCCTTCAAAGTCGAGTACGTCCAAGTAGTATCGCTCACAAAATACCATGTGTATTTCGATTTGTTACAAGAGACATTTGGGTATGAAAGGTTTTTTTTTTTGTAAAGGAGCTATAAATAGCTTCTGAATATCCCAAGAAAAATCTAATGGGATCGATGACTGACCTCTGTTGCTTTTATAAAAACAACACTAAAATGGGATTAAGACTGAATTTTTTAAGGACATATAGAAATTGTAGTAGTGGATTTTAATATAATGTTTTCAAGCCCATTTATATTTTAGATTTTTAAAGAATAATTTTTAATTTGGGAATCACGACAGAAATCCCAATATTTAAGATTGTGCCTTGAAATTCCTATGTTTTGGCGTAGCCCCAATATCAATGTCCCAGTCCATTTTCGGTAACAGTTTTGATGGAGGAACTCACATTTGTAGAAATTTTCGAGGATGAAAACCATATTTACGGATATTTTTTGATTATAAAGATTCCGCTCAGTACCTTGAAAGTTTTAGTAGCATTTTTCCACCAAAGAGAAGAGGGTGGGGAAAACATCTCTCAAGAAATATGCCCATTTTTATATTTTAAATTTGTCATTCCGTTTGCAACACCTCGAATTATTCACCGGACACCCCACAAAGATCAGAATAAAATTCTATGTCGATTTTCGAAGATGGGCTTTATCGGTCTACGTTTAGGCATAGCTCCCATATAGGGGTAGCCCCAATTTTCGGTATTTTGGGGTTTTTGAGCGCGTTTTTAACTGAATTCGCTGAAATTTGGTACTTTGAGTTCTTATTGGGTAGCAAATTTCCCTACTAAAAGTTATAAATATAGGTCAATTTTTTCGGATAGTCCCCATATAAGGGTACCCACAGTTTTCGGTATTTTGGGGTTCTTGAGCTCGTTTTATAACTGAATTCTCTGAAAATTTGTACATTGGGTTCTTATTGAATACCAAATTACTCCACTAAAAATTATAAATATAAGTCCAGTTTTTCGGGTAGTCCCCATATAACGATACCCCCAAATTTTTGGTATTTTGGGTGGTTTTGATCGCATTTTTAGTACTTTGAGTTCTTATTAGGTGACAAATCTCCCCACAAAAAATTATAGATATAGGTTCATTTTTTCGGATAGCCCCCATATAAGGGTACCCCCCGAATTTTCGGTATTTTGAGGTTCTTGAGCGCGTTTTTCTACCAAATTCTTTGTAATTTGGTTTTTTATACCCTTCACCACACTGTGGTACAGGGTATTATGTCTTTGTGCATATGTTTGTAACAGGCAAAAGGAATCAAGATAGACACATGGTTCCTTTTGAGAATACGCATATGATCACTTTTTAAGTCGATTTATGCATGTCCGTCTGTCTGTCCATGTTAAATTATAAACAAAGTACAGGTCGCATTTATTATCCGAATTGGATGAAATTTGGCATACGCCACTTATTTGACCCAAAGTCCCTATATATCTTTTGATTTGCACGAAATTTGGCACAGCGTACTTAATTAAGAATAGAATGATGTGTGCTAAGTTTCATAAAAATCGGTTCCGATTTATATATAGCTCCCATATATATTTTCGTCCGATTTAAGGTAAATGGTGCACCAAAATCCCTATATATCTTTCGATTTGCACGAAATTTGGCACAGCGTACTTAATTAAGCTAGAATGGTGTGTGCTAAGTTTCATAAAAATCGGTTCAGATTTATATATAGCTCCCATATAAATTTTCGTCCGATTTAAGGTAAATGGTGCACCAATGTCCATAAATATCTTTCGATTTGCACGAAATTTGTCACAGCGTACTGAATTAAGCCTAGAATGATGTGTGCTAAGTTTCGTGAAAATCGGTTCAGATTTAGATATAACTCCCACATATATTTTCGTCCGATTTAAGGAAAATGGTGTACCAAAGTCTCTGTATACCTCTCGATTTCCACGAAATTTGGTACAGCGTACTGAATAAAGTCTAGAATGATGTGTGTTAAGTTTCCTGAAAATCAAAAATGCGACGTCTGTTAAGATTCATCTGTTGAATTTACCCAAAGTGGTGAAGGGTATCATATAGTCGGCCCCGTCCGACTTTACCACTTTCCTTACTGGTTTATATTAAAATAGTTATTTGTTTTTGTTCCGCGTTTTGAGTTTGGTTCTAAGTCAATGTTGTAATCATTTTACCCGATATAGCAAGATAAAAATAGCAAGATAAAGCAAGATAAAAAATTAGAACGTAAGGTTCGATAATGAACTATAGCCGCATTTAGACCTAGCCCCTGTGTGGAGGTTCCAGAAGGAGTGGACCGTTATTCCTCATCTTCGAATTTGAACTAGGTTTGGAAGAAATAATAAGAATAAGATAAAAAAAATTTCCCTGGACATTTAATATGTTTTGCAGAGCGTATTTTTAACGTTTTTTTCCAAATTTTAGGAAGTGGTGCTCTTTATTTATTATCTCCCTTCATAGCATTCATTATCTAATTTTGATTTATTTAATTAATGGTAAACACTTCCCTGGAATCTCTAATATTATTGGTAATATTTTATGTTGCAATTTTTCAAATGTGGGCATAATAGACGACCAAATATTCGAATCTATTAATATAACACCAATGTCAGAACGATTAATAAGGGAAATGAAATAATTTTCAATCGACCGTAAAGAAGTCCCTAAAACAATTCACCATTTCAGATCTTTGTACCGTTCTTTAAGTAAAAAAAAACTTTACTCACCATCACTGACAACCATAAAATTAATTTGATTGCTACCAAATCCAAGCGATTCACCAATTCCTGCCAAAAGAAATCCAATGACAATTTCCTATATTTGGAAAAAATGTATGGTTTATAGATTGTTATAATTATGAGGAGATATTTACTTCCTCTGCTATAACGGCGACAAGGAAACGTTGATCATCGTGTTGCAGAAATCGCACATGCCCGGTGTTATTTGAATCCATTTAATTGTGAAATAATGCGATTATTTATAGGCTT